>NC_086453.1:171721638-171846638 GCF_028390025.1 Pseudophryne corroboree | reverse complement strand
CTTTAAAGTACTGTATACTAGAAGAACTTGCTTCTCATTGCTACATTAAAGCACCATTTCCTTCATAAACACATTGGTGCTGTAATTACTTAAAGATAATAACAAATGAAAAGGCAATATCTATGTTGCTGGTGACCATATTCTCACCTGTCAGTTCGTGGAACAGTTTCCTGCTGGACAACCCGCGACTCCTCCATACTTGGACGCCGTTTACGTTTGTTGCGTATGCTCAAGCAGATGGCCAGTAGGAGCAGCGCTATGCCTGATCCTACAAGGACATAGGCAACAGAAAAAGTCTTACTTTTTAGATTAATCTCCCCTGGATTCTCTGAATTGCTGCTGTTTCCATGGGATGGCCCAGGTTTGTCATTGCTGCCAAATCCAGGGACAAGGTTCCATACAGCCATCACTACACCAAGCACCAAGAGGCCCACTCCAATAGCAGTGAGGGCATAATGGGATCGACTAGATTTTGATTGTGCCATGGCCAGGGACCAGTTTAATCACAGATGTAAGCAAATGGTCCGGTCTTCTTTAACATCTCCTGTCTGCAGAGGGGAGGACAAAAGATTGCCGCTAACTGCAGTCCACATACATTATAGGCACCTGTATATTAATACAAAAGACAAAAAAATCAATGAGAATAAGGCTCTGCCACTCAAAATTATTCAAAATGTTAAATCTTTTTTTTTTTCAAATATGGAAACTTATGATGTATGTAGATAAACACAATTACAGACAGGTTGAGTAGATTCCTGTAACAAGATTACATTGCAGGTTTAGCATCTAATTTTCTGTATATATTTTAATTTCATATAATTAACAGTACTACAAAGATGTAAAGGGCACCTACTGCGAATTACGCTAACAGCCCATCATCTAGATGTATACATTTATTTGTTGTACAAATTTTAGAAGCAAAGCACGACTATTGATTGGAATGCCTTCGTGCACATTTAATTCATTTTGGACAACAAAATGTAATGTATTTATTTCTGTCGACACTATGATCCTGTCAACTACATTTACCGTATACATGGTAAAAATATTACATTAATGTTAGATCCAGAAGAATCCTGATTTCTGAATGTGGTCCAATTTGCTGTGACCCACACCATAATTCAAGCTTACAATTGATTTTAGTCTAACGCACAATTGCCACTCAATTTGTTGTCTAACAATTAGTGCCGATAGGATATCGGGTGCATGCATGTGGTATCCGATTGGTGCTGCCTAGTGTGAAACCACTTCTCTGCCAAACGTAAAATGCATTGGACTATGGCTTGGTGCATTAGAAGTCTAAAACTGGGCAAACACTATACATAGTACAATATTTCAATCTGATGTGTGTACGTTGGAACGAAAGTGTGTACGGCGGTCTTTCATTGCATCATTACATTTGAAGTGTGGGATGATGCAATGACCAGCAGGACGCAGTTACATGCATGCTGTAGTGACATACCGTGCAACCGTACACCGGATCATGCAGTGTGTATGGCGCACTGCATGATCATTACATCGCATCATTGGCTGGGTCACATAACTGAAATTGGGGCAGATGTATTAACCTTGAGAAGGCATAAGGAAGTGATAAACCAGTGATATGTGCAAGGTGATAAAGGCACCAGCCAATCAGCTCCAATATGTAAATTAACAGTTAGGATCTGATTGGCTGGTGCCTTTATCACCTTGCACATATCACTGGTTTATCACTTCCTTATGCCTTCTCCAGGTTAATACATCTGCCCCATTGTTCCTTATTACACTGAATGGTATTTTTGGAGCTTCAAGCATTTGAGAAGCAAGTTCACAATAGATGAATGGTATGCATATGGGGGTTCACTCAGATGTGGTTGATGTTGCGCCATCATGTGCAAAGTACCGATGTTTGGTCCTTTGCGCATTGCGCAGGACCCATTCTGCGCAAGTGCAAATGGGTCCTGCTACGTTGGAAGCAAGACAGCAGTAGACTGTCAGTGATTAACAGACTGCTACTGATCGAGGGGCAGGAAGAGGATGGCGATGGCCTCAGTGTGATGGTAGCAGGAGCTGGACGACCAGCCTGTACATAAGCATGTGCAATCACCATTCTAATCCATCTGGCCAGAGTCTGCTTGGAAGCAGGCCAGCCACGTTTGTGAAAACCAAACAGTACAAACAGAGAATCAGATTTCCTAATGGAGGATATTCTCTTCACATAGATACGGAGAGCCAGTACGACATCGAAAGACTGCTCTTTGGAAGACAACTCATGAGAATTATAGGCCAGAACCACAATCTTCTGGTAAAGGTGGAAGGAAGACACCACTTTGGGTAAATAACCCGGTCGCGTTCTAAGAACCGCCCGGTCACAGTGAAAAATCAAATGGGGGGGGACTTACAGGATAAGGCACCCAAGTCCGAGATCCTTCTAGCTGAAGCAATAGCCAGCAAAAATAGCACCTTAAAGGGAAAGCCAATTAAGGTCAGCAGAGGTTCAAATGGAGACTCTTGCAAGGCCTCCAGCACCAACGACAGATCCCAATGGGACACAGGAGGTACATAAGGAGGCTGAATCCGCAACACGCCCTGAGTGAATGTATGAACATCAGGTAGGGCAGCAATCTTTCTCTGAAACCAAACCGACAAGGCAGAAATGTGAACCTTGAGGGAGGCCAGACGAAGGCCTAAGTCCAGGCCCTGTTGTAGGAAGGCCAACAGATTGGCCGTGCTAAACTTGAAAACGTCATGATTGTGAGACGCACACCAAGTAAAGTAAGCATTCCAGACCCTATGGTAAATCCGAACAGAAGCCAGCTTATGGGACTTCAACATAGTTTGAACGACCACCTCAGAAAAACCCTTGGCCCTCAGGACAGAAGCTTCAAGAGCCATGCCGTCAAAGCCAGACGGGCCAGGTCCTGGTAAACACAAGGTCCCTGAACAAGGAGGTCTGGTCATTGTGGAAGGAGAAGGGGACGATCTAACAAGAGACCCTGTAGATCGGAGAACCAGTGCCGTCTGGGCCACGCTGGAGCGATCAGAAGTAGGTTTCCTCCTTCTTGCTTGAACTTACGTATTACTCTGGGCAGGAGAGACACCGGAGGGAACACGTACGACAGCCAAAAGTTCCATGGGATTGACAGAGCATCCACAAACGCTGCTTGAGGATCCCTTGTCCTTGCTCCGAAGACCGGAACTTTGTGATTGTGTCGAGACACCATCACCACATCTGGGAGGCCCCACTTGTCCACGAGAAGTTTAAACACCTCAGGATGGAGGCTCCATTCTCCGGCGTGTACGTCCTGATGACTGAGAAAGTCCGTTTCCCAGTTTAGGACCCCCGGAATGAACACTGCGGATATGGCCGGCAGATGTTGTTCTGCCCACTGAAGGATCTGTGATACTTCCCTCATTGCCATGCGGCTTCGAGTGCCACCTTGATGATTGATGTATGCCACCGTGGTGGCGTTGTCGGATTGTACTTGAACAGGTCTGTTCTGTATTAGATGCTGGGCCATTGTCAACGCATTGAACACTGCCCGCAGTTCCAGAATATTTATCGGGAGTAGAGACTCCTCCTTGGTCCACCGACCCTGAAGAGAGTGTTGTTCCAACACCGCGCCCCAACCTCTTAGACTGGCATCTGTCATCAGCAGGACCAAGTTGGGTATCCAGAAGGGACGGCCCCTGCTCAATCGTTGGTCCTGAAGCCACCAGCTCAGTGACAGGCGGACATCCGGAGACGAGGAGATCATGTGAGATCTGATCCGGTGAAGCAGGCCGTCCCACTTGGTCAGAATTAACTTCTGCAGAGGGCGAGAATGGAATTGAGCATACTCCACCATGTCGAAAGCCGATACCATAAGACCTAGCACTTGCATTGCCGAATGTATCGACACTTGCCGACGAGATAGGAAGCATCGAATCCTGTCCTGAAGTTTCAGGACTATCTCCTGAGAAAAGAATAACCATTGGTTGCGAGTGTCCAGTAACGCTCCCAGATGTATCATGCTCCGAGCAGGAACCAGGGATAATTTCTTCCAGTTGATCAGCCACCCGTGGGCTGTCATGAACTGTACCGTCAGACCTAGATGACACAGGAGAAGTTCTGGGGAATTTGCCAGGATCAACAAATCGTCCAAGTACGGCAGGATCCTGAACCCTTGACGACGGAGTGTAGCAGTCATGACCGCCATTACTTTGGTGAAAACTCGGGGAGCCTTTGTCAAACCAAAGGGTAACGCTCAAAATTTGTAATGAAGATTGCCCACCGCAAACCTGATGTACTGCTGATGAGACACTGCAATAGGAATATGCAGATAGGCATCCTGTATGTCCAGGGAGACCATATAGTCCCCAGGCTCCAAGGCCAGAACAATAGAGTGCAGAGTTTCCATACGAAACTTGGAGACCGGCAGATACTTGTTCAAGGACTTCAGATTGAGAATGGGCCGCAAGGACCCGTTCAGTTTCGGGACTAGAAACAGCGGTGAATAGTACTCCTTGCCTCTCTGAGCCAGAGGTACCTGTACTACCACTCCTGTGGACAGGAGGGAATGTACCACCGATTGTAGAGTGTTTGCCTTTGTCGGGTCCAGAGGAACATCTGTCAGGCAAAATCGATGAGGGGGATGATTCTTGAAGAATACGGCGTAACCTCGAGTGACGACTTCCCTTACCCAGGCATCGGAAGTGGTCTTCAACCATTCCTGGGCAAAACGTAGAAGTCGGCCCCCCACCCTGGGATACCCCAGAAGGAGGCCCGCCCCGTCATGCGGCAGGCTTGTCAGTTTTGGAAGCAGACTGACGGGCAGCCCAGGCTTGCTTCAGTCTGGGCTTGGCAGGTCTGGAAGCACAAGCTTGCTTTGGGTACGCCTGACCTTTTGCTTTACCTGGAGGATGAAAGGGCCAAGGGAAAGTACTTTTAGCCTTCTGCATGGAATGAGCTGTACTAGGTAGGCAAGCTGTTTTAGCAGTAGCCAGATCAGCCACAATCTTATCGAGGTCATCTCGAAAGAGAATGTCTCCCTTGAAAGGAAGCACCTCCAGGGTTTTCTTGGAATCCATATCCACCGACCAGGATCTCAACCAAAGGATACGTCTGGTCAAGACGGACGTAGTAGCAGCCTTGGCCGCCAGCACCCCGGCATCGGAGGCTGCAGCCTTAAGATACAGAGAAGCCGTGGTAATATACGAGACATTGTCGAGCATGCTCAGATGCATTAGAAGGCAGCTCCACCTCTAGCTCCTGAGCCCATGCCTCAACAGCTTCAGCAGCCCAAGTTGCTGCAATGGTTGGCCTATGCACAGCCCCCGTTAGGGTGTAAATCGCTTTCAAACAACCCTCCACACGTCTATCCGTCGGTTCCTTCAGAGAGGGGACGGTAGTTACTGGCAGAGCAGAGGAAACGATCATATGAGCCACATGAGAATCTACGGGCGGAGGAGTTTCCTAATTTTTACAATGCTCCTCAGAAAGAGGATAGCGAGCCAACAGTCTCTTATTCAGTGAATTTTGTCCCCGGATTTACCCAGGACTCCTGACGTATGTCAGCCAGGTGTTGAGAATGAGGTCAAACTTGTTTAACCACCTTCTTCCGTTTAAATTTGTCCAGATTTTGAGAGAGACAGCCGCAGGCTCGGGTTCATCAGAGACCTGAAGAATGAGCCTGATAGCCCCAATCAAATCAGGGACATCCACCATTGACTTGCCCTCCCCATCAGAAGCATATGAGTCAGTGTCTGTGGGGTCAGTATATGCACCATCCTCCTCAGAGGATGTGTCCGGGATAGCAGTGGATTGTGAGGATGTAATGGCCCGTTTAGAAGACGTCTTAGTCTTAGGTGGGCGAGAGTGAGATTTAGATTTAGTCAGTCAGTGACCAGTTCAAGTGCTGTAACCGAGTGGAGATTTGATCTGCCCATGGCGGATTAATTGCAGGGAGCATGAACTGCTGTAGTGGCACAGGTGTTCCCACAGGGGGCGCCAGTTTAGTTACAAGCGTGTTTAACAGCGTGGAAAAGGTAGCCCAAGGCGGATCATTTGTTGCCTCAGGTGCTACGGACCCACTGGGGGGTAAGGAACCCCCTGAACCTGAACTCTCTGCTGCCATCTTATCCTCCAAAATGTCTGCGGCATCACCACAACGCAATGTGGGAGAAGCCCCAGCTCCGTCGCTTCGTGTAGCTGACATAACACTAAGCACAATATTGGGCAACCCGGTACAATTCTCAGCAGCTATATACCTAGCAAGAACTCCCCATGAAGTGTAACTGGGTCAGCACAAACTGGGAATCCAAGAGATATATGGTGACTATAAATCACAAGGAACAATAAACAGCAAGTATAACTTGTGAAAAATCTATATTATACAGAAAACCTGATACACTTTGTCAAAGTCGAAAAATATCATGATGCATACCCCTTGTACTAACCCCTCATGCACATGCACGCTGCTCGTGCACCTTTTCCCCCGTGCGTGCACATACCCGCAAGTTGCATAAGATCGCTTCGGCGATCGTGCGCATGAGATGTGTATTTACGGCGGAGTTTGTGAGCGTGTAGCGTGCGACTCGATCGTAGCATATTTAACCCAAATAGTGCATTTTGTAGTTAATATTCCCCTGGACCATGTCAGCGAGTATGATTAGTTTAAACTGTTCCTGGACGGAGAGATTCCTCTTTGCATGATAGGAAGGGTCAGATAAAGGTTGAAAGGTGGTGTCTAGTATCCAGCTGTAGGGTATTTCTAGGGTAACATTCCGGTGTTAGTTAGGAAAGGATCGCTCGCTCCTGCGTATAGTTATGTACAGAAGTAGATTATGAACATTAACTGTACTTGCTGTAAATTACACATGCGGCGGGAATCCTGAGGATACCTCCCACCAGAGCAGTTGGGGAAGACACAGCCCACCTGTTCAAATCCACCTATGGCCTTTGCTGTAATGTAGAGACACATCCCTGTGTCCAATGAACAATGAGATTACAGGTACCATTGTATTGTGAATGTATGTTGTGTATATAAAGACCACTGTTGCCTGGCCAGCCTCATGTCTCTGAAGGCTTTCTACCTGAACAGCTGAGGACTGGATTCCAGGTCGCGCATGCGAAAGATTCCCCACGTATGTATATTCTCTGTAGCCATTGTTCGCCATTGTTCATCTTTATTCTCTGTTATTCTGTTAGATTTCCTTGTTAGTTTGTAGTGTATAACTTGTATCGGTTTTCCCCTTTTTCTCCGAATAATCCACGGCAGTGTTAGAGCTGCTGTGGTTTTAACCAAACTCGGTGTTGTGTTTTCACTTTCCTGCAAAGGGCTCTCTTAGCATCTTAATCGCTCAAACAGCATACACATTGTTAAGGTTTAAGCGTTACATCATTACAGTATTTGACTACTAAGGTTTAGAGTATAAGTATATTCTTACTGTGTTTTATTAACAAGGTTTAAAGGTTATCAACTGTGTGTGCGCCCGCTGTGTGTATTCCGTACACTCAGCGCACCGTGTGTACGCCAAGTGCGTACCACGTGCGGGACTCTGTACGCAAATAGCGTACAAAGTGCGTAGCACGTGGTCTAGCGGCTCCACGGTAATAGTGTATAGCTTTATGTTTAAAGATAATAATTGACATTATCAATTGGGGGCAATCGTCCGGTTCTCCTCATATCCGCAGCCTAGCAGGACAAGGCAGACTTTTATCTATCAGCAAAGGGCAGGAAGGTAGTATCCCCTGTTAGCCGTTTTGTGGTCGGGGATACACTGGTGCTGATTAGATAAGCGTCTGCTCCGCATGGTTTGTTGGGATGCTGGTGGGATCCAGAAGGTAAGAACGCAAAGCTATTTTAAATCTGTAAATTTCTGTTTTGCGCCAAATGCACACACAATACAAGCATACACCTGTACTCTGCATATCTGATCATATTGTTGCAAAACAAGGTAAAATAACTTCAGGGGCTCGCATGGTGTGTGATTTCTTAGTGACAAAGGAAGCCGCATGGTTTGGCCTCCATTTTGGACTAACCACATGGCCTGTCCACCATTTTGTGTAACCCTTATGGATGTGGAAGGGGGAGGAGCAGCGGCCATTTTGGGAAGGCCATTTTTTTTCTAAATGGCTGATTTTCACTGCCCGAATAATCAGCCGTCCTTGGTCAAAAAGAAATCACCATTTATGAGTTACCAATGCATTTATTTAACCCATGCCATAGTCAATTACAAATAGATTCAGATGGGGCTTAATAAAAGTTAATAGTAAGATGAATACGTCATGTAAGAACCACGGCCCTCATTCCGAGTTGTTCGCTCGGTATTTTTCATCGCATCGCAGTGAAAATCCGCTTAGTACGCATGCGCAATGTTCGCACTGCGACTGCGCCAAGTAACTTTACTATGAAGAAAGTATTTTTACTCACGGCTTTTTCTTCGCTCCGGCGATCGTAATGTGATTGACAGGAAATGGGTGTTACTGGGCGGAAACACGGCGTTTCAGGGGCGTGTGGCTGAAAACGCTACCGTTTCCGGAAAAAACGCAGGAGTGGCCGGAGAAACGGTGGGAGTGCCTGGGCGAACGCTGGGTGTGTTTGTGACGTCAACCAGGAACGACAAGCACTGAAATGATCGCACAGGCAGAGTAAGTCTGGAGCTACTCTGAAACTGCTAAGTAGTTAGTAATCGCATTATTGCGAATACATCGGTCGCAATTTTAAGAAGCTAAGATTCACTCCCAGTAGGCGGCGGCTTAGCGTGTGTAACTCTGCTAAATTCGCCTTGCGACCGATCAACTCGGAATGAGGGCCCACATACAGATATAAACAAAGTTTTTTTTTCTTTACCTCTAGGATTCAGTTAAACTCTGCTTGTTGTAAGATAGCCATTGAAATGCAAATTAACCTGTGTGGCTGCTTTTTCCTGGCAGTGAAAAACCACCTTCACAGACAGTCAAAAGCACATTCATATGCAAATTAGAAGCACTTAATGAGTAAATGAGTCTCAGGAGACCAGTGAATGGTACATAGATATATTATAATTATGTGTGTGTGTGTTTATATCTATGTATGTTTTGCAAGATAGCTATCCAATATGAATCATACTATTGGAAGCATTGATTACTAGATTCATTTAGACCTGTATTTTGTGTATTTTGCATATCTACCCGCTTGTTTGCCATTAGCATTGATTACGTGCTGAGAAATTTGTTGCTATTTATTTAAAAGTAAAAAGTAATATTTAAGGGAGTAAGTGTAAAACACACACATAGCCTGGCCCAGTTATAAAGGTTTATACAGGAGATACTGTGTGGTGTTTGGTAAGCGATTATAGTTGAATATCGTTTACATTTATAGAAGAGTGTTATTTGTATGACGGAGGACGTATCCGGCCTTTGTACATGTGTCTCGGACAGCGTGCGAGACTGCGTACGCAACGCAAAGGCCTACACACGTGGCGTATATTACGCAACGTGCGTACAGATACGCCCACTAAATACAAATCACACGATAGCATTGTTTTAGTTTAGGCGATACGGTAGCCACGCGATAATAGCACAAATTTGTTCCGTTCCCAATATTTTAGTTTAAAAGATCCTTCTCTCATTGCATCACCCCTGGGATTAGCCTGTTTTACCTGAATGAAAGTAATTTTTCTGTACAGAAAAATCGAAGTATATATGAGTGAGCAAGAGTGAGTGTGCAAATAAAGGTTTTGTGAACCCAGAATTCGGGATCCCGTAGGAGACCACATCAGGTGAGTGGACACTTGGTGGCGTGGGAGTGGCTTTCTCACGTTAACATTGTATAAGGTATAAAGGAGCAATTAGTATTACAGCAGACCAAAAGGTCGGCGAAGTCAGAAATCCGCTGACCAGGTCAAGCGAAGCTCTGAAAACCCTGGCCTGAGAAAGGTCAGAGGTAGAGAGCGCAGCCCCGGGGGTTTGCGTAGTACCCATATAGGCCCGTTCAGATACGCTCCGGCTGAGGTTTCGCAGCCTAAACAACCGATTCCGTTGGTCGTTCGGCGGATAAGTAATAGTTACTTATACGCAGTGCGACTGTACCGCACGTTACTGTGTGCATTAGTTAGTTCACCTTGATACCCACTCAATTTGCGGGGTCATAGATGCTAATTGTACACGTAACGTGATTTGTGTAACAGTTTTTTTTATTTTAAGGGAGTTTCGCTGGTCACTCAGGAAATCTCCAACAACTGATATTTACTGGGAGGGGTAGCATACTCCCACACGCTCTCAGTAAATAACGGTTACACAGGGGCCCGAGGTTAGGTACGACCGGCATTAGGCAAAGTGTTCGGTGTATTGGCCAACAGGGGCGTGAGTGGGTGAGAGCGCTCGGAGAACTTTCACCGTCGCCTTATCACTGAGTAATTTGGTTTTTGTAAGGATTAGCTGAGAAGGCAATACCTGCAAAGAATGGGGGCCAGTTGCTCAAGTAAGGGACGATCAACAAGGGTTGATATTTGTCGGCCCAAAGGGTCGGCGAGGTACATAATGTGTGAGAAATATGGATCACACGCAGAGGTCTTATGCAATGAGTGGGAACGAATGACTGTGGACGATAGGGAACCGTTCCCTAGGGTAGGCAGTTTTAATCCTGAGGTGTTGCAAAATTTAAGAAGGATATGTCTGATAAAATCCGGAAAGCAAAGGATTAGACATTATGATTATTTACAGTTATGGCAACAGGAGGGTGAGATACAACAGGGATTAGCTCAAGCAGCTGGTTCCAACCCTAGCAGGAAACTGATAGCAACGGCACCACCACCACCATACATAACAGGAGAGAAAATGGCTACAGAGAATGACATACTGATATATGATAAGAGTGCACTTAATAAATGTATTAATGACAATAAGAGTAAACGTAATAAATGTATTAATGACGATAAGAGTAAAACTGATAAATGTATAAATTCTAACCCGTGCAAGTTGCGCCCCATTTTAAACTTCCCTCAGGATTACAAGCGAGAAAGTGAGCCCAGCACGATGTCGGCACTTTCTCTAGCAGCCACCATACAGGACACCCAGGTGGGCACGGCCCAACCAGTAAGAGCAGTAGCGAAGGCCCCTAGTGGAGGGACAGGTGAGGTCGTGTCCACAGGTAAGTACGGTACTGTACATTATGCACAGACAATTGCACCTCACATTGTAGAGTAAGGATAATGTGCATCATAGAGAGGTAGCGGTGTCCGTATTAATGGAAGGTTTAAAAGAAACGTTGAGAACCAGAGTACAAACCACTCAACCTAACTGGAGAGGTATCTCGGTGGCTGCATTAAGAGAGTCCGCTGTTAAGCACGATCGGAACATCAGTAAACACAGGGAGTCACGGGGGTAAGCTGATAACAATAAGTATAAAAGTCCTGACAACGAAGCCACATCAGCCTAAACCCCAGACCCCTGTTGGTAAGTCGTATGTGGTAAAATGTTATAACTGCCAGAGGGAAAGACATTATGCATGGAGTTGCAGATTTAGAGACCCACATAAGGTATATCGACCCCATAGACCTGAACATGACACACTGTATGACGCACGTAATTGTAATCAGGGATCATATAGGAAAAATTTTGGGCCGCACCTGTAATTTGCAGCCAGTGAAGTTGATTATTAGCCTAGGTAGTAAAGCTGAGGTCACAGTTGATGTAATTGGTAGGTCATTCCTTGTAGACACAGGGGCGGCCAGGTAAACTCTGTGATTTATCTTCAAATGTTTCCTCTTCATCTCTGACGTTCACCAGCAGAACTACAGCTCAAACGTCACATGTCTACTTGGTCTTTTCAGAGGTCTGCCCAACCCCAGTATATCTTACCAGCATCATTGTGCCTGGCCATGCACAGAGGGTGGAGAGTGGAAATACTGGTGGGGGAGACTGTGCAGAGATACCGATAGACATGTTGGTGTGACAGCCTGATGGTGAACGGAAATCTGACAATTTTTCTCTTTTTCTATTATTCTCTCTCTTTTTGTTTTTTCATGTTCTACGGATGGTATGTCACACAACAGTTAAACAAATGGTAATGCAAGATTTATGCTCCTTACAGAAAGGTCGCTGATTCGGAAAGAATATCGTATCATTGGAGTGTCCGCTTTGGGAAGACTGAGAGGCAGCACTGTTGAGACAGCATCTGAGCAAGGAGAACAACAAGACTAGAGGCGGTTATCGTACCAATTTTCTTTCCCTTCTATTATTTTCTTTACCTCCCATTACCACTCTTTCTTTCTCCTCCTGCAAGATGGACTTACCCCAAGAGACTGCGTTCCGGGTTTTTCCTGTTGACCCTGTTGTTGACCAGAACAGTCTATTCCAGTGAGAGTACCAGAGAGGTCGAGAAAGGATCTGGAATGGGTTCTGATGACAAGGACGGATTCGTAGAATTCCAAGAGCAACACAATCACCGAGCAAAGGCGAGTATCAGAAAACGATCTGGTAGTCATGACAATAGGAGACATTGTGAAGGATTGTTAGCTGAAGAGAATTGTATCTGTAGGAATTGTGAAAACATAGTTGAGGACGGGTGCATCCAGAGATGTCAGCCCAGCCTTAATATCAACATGGACCGTCATCCATTGAGTGACTATCACTCATTAGTGGGTAAGGTTTTAAACCAAACAGAATGCTGGGTGTGCTCACAAGTACCTCAAGGTCAGAGCAAGTCAGGACTAGTGCCATACTCTTTAACAATAGGTGAGGTACTTGAATTAAGGGGTGGGAGACTGGTGGACAAGAAATTTAATATTTCTAGGCCTCCTAGTTTGAAGCTCCACCAATATCATGTGGATAGGTCCTTAATATGTTTCAACATTTCCAATCCCCGAAAGCCGGGAAATTGGGAAATGACATGGAACAACCAAACCATGACATTTTCACACAGAGCCGATAGAATGCCGTAGACCCTGAACTTATACGCCAAATAGCCGACGGTGGGAGATAATAAGAATTTACTTACCGATAATTCTATTTCTCGTAGTCCGTAGTGGATGCTGGGAACTCCGTAAGGACCATGGGGAATAGCGGCTCCGCAGGAGACTGAGCACAAAAGTAAAAGCTTTAGGACTACCTGGTGTGCACTGGCTCCTCCCCCTATGACCCTCCTCCAAGCCTCAGTTAGGATACTGTGCCCGGACGAGCGTACACAATAAGGAAGGATTCATGAATCCCGGGTAAGACTCATACCAGCCACACCAATCACACCGTACAACCTGTGATCTGAACCCAGTTAACAGCATGATAACAGAGGAGCCTCTGGAAAGATGGCTCACAACAACAATAACCCGATTTAGTTAACAATAACTATGTACAAGTATTGCAGACAATCCGCACTTGGGATGGGCGCCCAGCATCCACTACGGACTACGAGAAATAGAATTATCGGTAAGTAAATTCTTATTTTCTCTGACGTCCTAGTGGATGCTGGGAACTCCGTAAGGACCATGGGGATTATACCAAAGCTCCCAAACGGGCGGGAGAGTGCGGATGACTCTGCAGCACCGAATGAGAGAACTCCAGGTCCTCCTCAGCCAGGGTATCAAATTTGTAGAATTTAGCAAACGTGTTTGCCCCTGACCAAGTAGCTGCTCGGCAAAGTTGTAAAGCCGAGACCCCTCGGGCAGCCGCCCAAGATGAGCCCACCTTCCTTGTGGAATGGGCTTTTACAGATTTTGGCTGTGGCAGGCCTGCCACAGAATGTGCAAGCTGAATTGTACTACAAATCCAACGAGCAATAGTCTGCTTAGAAGCAGGAGCACCCAGCTTGTTGGGTGCATACAGGATAAACAGCGAGTCAGATTTTCTGACCCCAGCCGTCCTGGAAACATATATATTCAGGGCCCTGACTACGTCCAGCAACTTGGAGTCCTCCAAGTCCCTAGTAGCCGCAGGTACCACAATAGGCTGGTTCAGGTGAAACGCTGAAACCACCTTAGGGAGAAATTGAGGACGAGTCCTCAATTCTGCCCTGTCCGTATGAAAAATCAGGCAAGGGCTTTTATAGGATAAAGCCGCCAATTCTGACACGCGCCTGGCCGAAGCCAAGGCCAACAGCATGACCACTTTCCACGTGAGATATTTTAAATCCACAGATTTAAGCGGTTCAAACCAATGTGATTTTAAGAACCCCAAAACTACATTGAGATCCCAAGGTGCCACTGGAGGCACAAAAGGAGGCTGTATATGCAGCACCCCCTTGACAAACGTCTGAACTTCAGGCACTGAAGCCAGTTCTTTCTGGAAGAAAATCGACAGGGCCGAAATCTGAACCTTAATGGATCCCAATTTGAGGCCCATAGACACTCCTGTTTGCAGGAAATGTAGGAATCGACCCAGTTGAAATTCCTCCGTAGGGGCCTTCCTGGCCTCGCACCAAGCAACGTATTTCCGCCAAATGCGGTGATAATGCTTTACGGTTACATCCTTCCTGGCTTTGATCAGGGTAGGGATGACTTCCTCCGGAATGCCTTTCTCTTTCAGGATCCGGTGTTCAACCGCCATGCCGTCAAACGCAGCCGCGGTAAGTCTTGGAACAGACAGGGTCCTTGCTGGAGCAGGTCCCTTCTTAGAGGTCGAAGCCATGGGTCCTCTGTGAGCATCTCTTGAAGTTCCGGGTACCAAGTCCTTCTTGGCCAATCCGGAGCCACGAGTATAGTTCTCACTCCTCTCCGTCTTATAATTCTCAATACCTTGGGTATGAGAGGCAGAGGAGGGAACACATACACTGACTGGTACACCCACGGTGTTACCAGAGCGTCCACAGCTATTGCCTGAGGGTCCCTTGACCTGGCGCAATACCTGTCCAGTTTTTTGTTGAGGCGGGACGCCATCATGTCCACCTTTGGTTTTTCCCAACGGTTTACAATCATGTGGAAGACTTCTAGGTGAAGTCCCCACTCTCCCGGGTGGAGGTCGTGTCTGCTGAGGAAGTCTGCTTCCCAGTTGTCCACTCCCGGAATGAACACTGCTGACAGTGCTATCACATGATTTTCCGCCCAGCGAAGAATCCTTGCAGCTTCTGCCATTGCCCTCCTGCTTCTTGTGCCGCCCTGTCTGTTTACGTGGGCGACTGCCGTGATGTTGTCCGACTGGATCAGCATCGGCAGACCTTGAAGCAGAGGTCTTGCTTGGCTTAGAGCATTGTAAATGGCCCTTAACTCCAGAATATTTATGTGAAGTGATGTCTCCAGGCTTGACCACAAGCCCTGGAAATTTCTTCCGTGTGACTGCTCCCCAGCCTCTCAGGCTGGCATCCGTGGTCACCAGGACCCAGTCCTGAATGCCGAATCTGCGGCCCTCTAGAAGATGAGCACTCTGCAACCACCACAGGAGAGACAACCTTGTCCTTGGGGACAGGGTTATCCGCTGATGCATCTGAAGATGCGATCCGGACCATTTGTCCAGCAGGTCCCACTGAAATGTTCTTGCGTGGAATCTGCCGAATGGGATTGCTTCGTAGGAAGCCACCATTTTTCCCAGGACCCTCGTGCATTGATGCACTGATACTAGTCCTGGTTTTAGGAGGTTTCTGACTAGCTCGGATAACTCCCTGGCTTTTTCTTCCGGGAGAAACACCTTTTTCTGGACTGTGTCCAGGATCATTCCTAGGAATAGAAGACATCGTCGGGATCAGCTGCGATTTTGGGATATTGAGAATCCAACCGTGCTGCCGCAGCACTACTTGAGATAGTGCTACTCCGACTACCAACTGTTCCCTGGATCTTGCCCTTATCAGGAGATCGTCCAAGTAAGGGATAATCAAAACTCCTTTCTTTCGAAGGAGTATCATCATTTCGGCCATTACTTTGGTAAAGACCCGGGGTGCCGTGGACAATCCAAACGGCAGCGTCTGAAACTGATAGTGGCAGTTCTGTACCACAAACCTGAGGTACCCTTGATGAGAAGGGTAAATTGGGACATGGAGGTAAGCATCCTTGATGTCCAGAGACACCATATAATCCCCTTCTTCCAGGTTCGCGATCACTGCTCTGAGTGACTCCATCTTGAATTTGAACCTCTGTATGTAAGTGTTCAAAGATTTTAGATTTAAAATAGGTCTGACCGAGCCATCCGGCTTCGGTACCACAAACAGAGTGGAATAATACCCCTTTCCCTGTTGCAGGAGGGGTACCTTGATTATCACCTGCTGAGAATACAGCTTGTGAATGGCTTCCAATACCGCCTCCCTGTCGGAGGGAGACGTCGGTAAAGCAGACTTTAGGAAACGGCGAGGGGGAGACGTCTCGAATTCCAATTTGTACCCCTGAGATACCACCTGAAGGATCCAGGGGTCCACTTGTGAGTGAGCCCACTGCGCGCTGAAATTCTTGAGACGGGCCCCCACCGTACCAGAGTCCGCTTGTAAAGCCCCAGCGTCATGCTGAGGACTTGGCAGACGCGGGAGAGGGCTTCTGTTCCTGGGAACTGGCTGTCTGCTGCAGCCTTTTTCCTCTTCCTCTGCCACGGGGCAGAAATGAGGAGCCTTTTGCCCTCTTACCCTTATGGGGCCGAAAGGACTGCGCCTGATAATACGGCATCTTCTTATGTTGAGAGGCTACCTGGGGTAAAAATGTGGATTTCCCAGCAGTTGCCGTGGCCACCAGGTCTGATAGACCTACCCCAAATAACTCCTCCCCTTTATAAGGTAATACTTCCATATGCCTTTTGGAATCCGCATCACCTGACCACTGCCGCGTCCATAACCCCCTTCTGGCAGAAATGGACAGCGCACTTACTCTTGATGCCAGTCGGCAAATATCCCTCTGTGCATCACGCATATATAAAAAGGCATCTTTTAAATGCTCTATAGTCAGTAATATACTATCCCTATCCAGGGTATCAATATTGTCAGTCAGGGAATCCGACCAAGCCACCCCAGCACTGCACATCCAGGCTGAGGCGATTGCTGGTCGCAGTATAACACCAGTATGTGTGTATATACATTTTAGGATATTCTCCTGCTTTCTGTCAGCAGGTTCCTTAAGGGCGGCCGTATCAGGAGACGGTAGTGCCACCTGTTTTGACAAGCGTGTGAGCGCTTTATCCACCCTAGGGGGTGGTTCCCAACGTGCCCTATCCTCTGGCGGGAAATGGTATGATGCCAATAACTTTTTAGGAATTAACAGTTTTTTATCGGGGGAAACCCACGCTTCATCACACACTTCATTTAATTCATCAGATGCAGGAAAAACTACGGGTAGTCTTTTCTCACCAAACATAATACCCTTTTTAGTGGTACTTGTACTATCAGAAATGTGTAAAACATCTTTCATTGCCTCAATCATGTAACGTGTGGCCCTACTGGAAGTCACATTCGTCTCTTCACCGTCGACACTGGAGTCAGTATCCGTGTCGGCGTCTGTATCTGCCATCTGAGGTAACGGGCGTTTTAGAGCCCCTGATGGTCTTTGAGACGACCCGACAGGCACAAGCTGAGTAGCCGGCTGTCTCATGTCATCAACTGTCTTTTGTAAAGAGCTGACACTATCACGTAAATCCTTCCATAAGCCCATCCACTCAGGTGTCGACTCCCTAGGGGGTGACATCACCATTACAGGCAATTGCTCCGCCTCCACATCATTTTCCTCCTCATACATGTCGACACAATCGTACCGACACACAGCACACACACAGGGAATGCTCTGATAGAGGACAGGACCCCACTAGCCCTTTGGGGAGACAGAGGGAGAGTATGCCAGCACACACCAGAGCGCTATATATATATATATATATATATATATATAGGGATAACCTTATATAAGTGTTTTTCCCCTTATAGCTGCTGTTATGTTAATACTGCGCCTAATTAGTGCCCCCCTCTCTTGTTTTACCCTTTTCTGTAGTGCAGGACTGCAGGGGAGAGTCAGGGAGACGTCCTTCCAGCGGAGCGGTGAGGGAAAATGGCGCCTGTGTGCTGAGGAGACAGGCTCCGCCCTTTTTCGGCGGACTTTTCTCCCGCTTTTTGCTGTATTCTGGCAGGGGTTAAAATACATCCATATAGCCCTGGGGGCTATATGTGATGTATTTTCGCCAGCCAAGGTGTTTTTATTGCTGCTCAGGGCGCCCCCCCCCCCCAGCGCCCTGCACCCTCAGTGACCGGAGTGTGAAGTGTGCCTGAGGAGCAATGGTGCACAGCTGCAGTGCTGTGCGCTACCTTGGTGAAGACTGATGTCTTCTGCCGCCGATTTTCCGGACCTCTTCTTGCTTCTGGCTCTGTAAGGGGGCCGGTGGCGCGGCTCTGGGACCGGACTCCGAGGCTGGGCCTGTGTTCGGTCCCTCTGGAGCTAATGGTGTCCAGTAGCCAAGAAGCCCAAGCTGGCTGCAAGCAGGCAGGTTCGCTTCTTCTCCCCCTTAGTCCCTCGATGCAGTGAGCCTGTTGCCAGCAGGTCTCACTGAAAATAAAAACCTAAAACTAAACTTTTTCCTAGAAACTCAGGAGAGTCCTAGAATGCACCCTTCTCGGCCGGGCACAAAAATCTAACTAAGGCTTGGAGGAGGGTCATAGGGGGAGGAGCCAGTGCACACCAGGTAGTCCTAAAGCTTTTACTTTTGTGCCCAGTCTCCTGCGGAGCCGCTATTCCCCATGGTCCTTACGGAGTTTCCAGCATCCACTAGGACGTCAGAGAAATTTTCGGTATAGGTATACTCTAGGAAGTAGGACCATGCGGGTTGGAGAAGTATCACCAGGATACTGTGCGCATATCATACAGCCTGATACGTGTACTGAACAGATGAGAGAGTTAGGGATAGGATTTTTCACCTGGAAGGTTTGCAATATGGTGATGTCATATTCTGTCCCATATGTTCTCCCCGATGATGCATATTTCATATGTGGAAAGAAGGCGTATAAGTGGGTTACCCCAAACTCAGAGAGATTGTGTTACATTGGAAGAGTGTTGCCAGAAGTATTGACCATTACCCATGATAAGATGAAAGACGTTCACCGCAATGCTCAAGCTCCTTACACTCACTACGAACACGTTGTTAAGAGACACCTTATAGATAGGACAGAGCACGCAGCCTTTGACTTGATCCACGAATCCACAGGGATTCAATTCCTACTCGCGTTAGATATCACCCGTACCGCCAGAGGAGTTATAAATTTTAGGTATATTAATGCGCTAACGGACCTGATAGACAATATCACCGAGATGTATGACACCTTCAGGTATACTGGGAGGGAATTGCAAGCTTACAAAACGGAACTGATCCAGCACAGGATGGTTCTCAATTACATCACAGCGGTGACAGGCGGGTACTGTGTCACCCTAGCAACTCAGTATGGTGTGAAGTGCTGTACGTATATCACAAACAGCACTGATGACCCAACCGAGGTCATAGATCAAAAGATGGACGATATCTTGCAATTGAAGTGGGAGTTCCGAAGGAGACACAACCTTACCCTTACTGCTGTGAGTAATGAACTGACCGGCTGGGTTTCATGGTTGAACCCACGCAATTGGTTCTCAGGTTTAGGAGAATGGGCTCAAAATTTTATCGTGAATGTAGGGAAATTTCTCTTGTGTATCCTGGGAGTTGTCATAATGATTGGTTTGATATTTAGATGTGTTCGGATTTTAATGCATTGCAAGCGCAGTACCAAATTGATGAGTTTGAGGAGCGAGGGCATTGTTACAACTGGTTTAATTTATGACCCATCAATCGAGACAATGTTGTGATAAGACATGAATCCACGGTCCGTTTCTTTCACCCGTTTCTCCTTTGTTTTTCTCCAAGGTAAAGAGACATCCACTCGGAAGAAGATTTTGATGAACAGTTCTACAGACCTTTTGATGAACAGTTCTACAGACCTTTGATGAACATTTTCACAGACTTTGCGAGAAACTTTAGAGACTTTAACTTTCTATTGACACTTGAAAAACTTTGCTTACCACCAACAGCAAAGATACACCTATCCGGACAAGACTTCAACAAGACATCCAAGGACAATTACACACATTATCATATGAATGTATTTATAACACGTTTCCTACCTTCATCTCTACGATCTTCAGGTAGTGACACACATAGTCGACAGGTGATATAGGTACATATATTAGCACTCACATATTTTCTCCCTCCATGTATCAACTAATGTGCACCCCATTTGTTGGAACTAAAAGCCGAAAAGAGCTCGGTAGTGTTTGTTAGCCCACTTACAGACCCTTAATACGGGATAAGAAGGATTTAATGTATACTTCGCAATACCTCGAAGCTTATCTAGAGCATGTACGGCACAATGATACATGACCCCTCAGACATGAATTTCATACATACAAGCTTTTACTATCCCACTAGGTCATACATTTCCCACCTTCTCCTCTCCTCCCTCCACCCAATCATTATAGGTATTTCATTGTATTGTATATTTTTCTGCTTAATTGTTTAGATAGTAGCAGTTATTGTTGACTGCCAAAGGGTGGACTGTCAAAGTCGAAAAATATCATGATGCATACCCCTTGTACTAACCCCTCATGAACATGCATGCTGCTCGTGCACCTGTTCCCCCGTGCGTGCACATACCCGCAAGTTGCGTAAGATCGCTTCAGCGATCGTGCGCATGAGATGTGTATTTACGGCGGAGTTTGTGAGCGTGTAGCGTGCGACTCGATCGTAGCATATTTAACCCAAATAGTGCATTTTGTAGTTAATATTCCCCTGGACCATGTCAGCGAGTATGATTAGTTTAAACTGTTCCTGGACAGAGAGATTCCTCTTTGCATGATAGGAAGGGTCAGATAAAGGTTGAAAGGTAGGGTCTAGTATCCAGCTGTAAGGGTATTTCAAGAGTAACATTCCGGTGTTAGTTAGGAAAGGATCGCTCGCTCCTGCGTATAGTTATGTACAGAAGTATATTATGAACATTAACTGTATTTGCTGTAAATTACACATGCGGCGGGAATCCTGAGGATACCTCCCACCAGAGCAGTTGGGGAAAGACACAGCCCACCTGTTCAAATCCACCTATGACCTTTGCTGTAATGTAGAGACACATCCCTGTGTCCAATGAACAATAAAATTACAGGTACCATTGTATTGTGAATGTATGTTGTGTATATAAAGACCACTGTTGCCTGGCCAGCCTCATGTCTCTGAAGGCTTTCTACCTGAACAGCTGAGGACTGGATTCCAGGTCGCGCATGCGAAAGATTCCCCACGTATGTATATTCTCTGTAGCCATTGTTCATCTTTATTCTCTGTTATTCTGTTAGATTTCCTTGTTAGCTTGTAGTGTATAACTTGTATCTGTTTTCCCCTTTTTCTCTGAATAATCCACGGCAGTGTTAGAGCTGCTGTGGTTTTAACCAAACCCGGTGTTGTGTTTTCACTTTCCTGCAAAGGGCTTTCTTAGAGTCTTAATCGCTCAAACAGCATACACATTGTTAAGGTTTAAGCGTTACATCATTACAGTATTTGACTACTAAGGTTTAGAGTATAAGTATATTCTTACTGTGTTTTATTAACAAGGTTTAAAGGTTAATCAACTGTGTGTGCGCCCGCTGTGTGTATTCCGTACACTCAGCGTAGCGTGTGTACGCCAAGTGCGTACCACGTGCGGGACTCTGTACGCAAATAGCGTACAATGTGCGTAGCACGTGCACGTGGTCTAGCGGCTCCACGGTAATAATGTATAGCTTTATGTTTAAAGATAATAATTGACATTATCAACTTAACCCCCTCAGGTTATGGAATATAGGAGTAGCACGCCGAGTGAAATACCCGATATGGTAGCCACGCAGCAGCTATATACACACACTATATTATAAAATATATATACTGCTTAAAAATGTAACTCCAAGTCAATCACACTTCTGTGAAATCAAACTGTCCACTTAGGAAGCAACACTGATTGACAATCAATTTCACATGCTGTTGTGCAAATGGAATAGACAACAGGTGGAAATTATAGGCAATTAGCAAGACACCCCCAATAAAGGAGATGTTCTGCAGGTGGTGACCACAGACCACTTCTCAGCTCCTATGCTTTCTGGCTGATGTTTTGGTCACTTTTGAAAGCTGGCTGTGCTTTCACTCTAGTGGTAGCATGAGACGGAGTCTACAACCCACACAAGTGGCTCAGGTAGTGCAGCTCATCCAGGATGGCACATCAATGCGAGCTGTAGCAAGAAGGTTTGCTGTGTCTGTCAGCGTAGTGTCCAGAGCATGGAGGCGCTACCAGGAGACAAGCCAGTACATCAGGAGACGTGGAGGAGGCCGTAGGAGGGCAACAACCCAGCAGCAGGACAGCTACCTCTGCCTTTGTGCAAGGAGGAACAGGAGGAGCACTGCCAGAGCCCTGCAAAATGAGCTCCAGCAAGCCACAAATGTGCATGTGTCTACTCAAACGATCAGAAACAGACTCCATGAGGGTGGTATGAGGACCCGACGTCCACAAGTGGGGGTTGTGCTTACAGCCCAACACCGTGCAGGACGTTTGGCATTTGCCAGAGAACACCAAGATTAGCAAATTCGCCACTGGCGCCCTGTGCTCTTCACAGATGAAAGCAGGTTCTCACTGAGCACATGTGACAGACGTGACAGAGTCTGGAGACGCCAAGGAGAACGTTCTGCTGCCTGCAACAACCTCCAGCATGACCGGTTTGGCAGTGGGTCAGTAATGGTGTGCGGTGGCATTTCTTTGGGGGGCCGCACAGCCCTCCATGTGCTCGCCAGAGGTAGCCTGACTGCCATTAGGTACCGAGATGAGATCCTCAGACCCCTTGTGAGACCATATGCTGGTGCGGTTGGCCCTGGTTTCCTCCTAATGCAAGACAATGCTAGACCTCATGTGGCTGGAGTGTGTCAGCAGTTCCTGCAAGAAGAAGGCATTGATGCTATGGACTGGCCCGCCCGTTCCCCAGACCTTAATCCAATTGAGCACATCTGGGACATCATGTCTCGCTCCATCCACCAACGCCACGTTGCACCACAGACTGTCCACGAGTTGGCGGATGCTTTAGTCCAGGTCTGGGAGGAGATTCCTCAGGAGACCATCTCCCACCTCATCAGGAGCATGCCCAGGTGTTGTAGGGAGGTCATACAGGCACGTGGAGGCCACACACACTACTGAGCCTCATTTTGACTTGTTTTAAAGGACATTACATCAAAGTTGGATCAGCCTATAGTGTGTTTTTTCACTTTAATTTTGTGCGACTCCAAATCCAGACCTCCATGGGTTAATAAATTTGATTTCCACTGATAATTTTTGTGTGATTTTGTGGTCAGCACATTCAACTATGTAAAGAACAAAGTATTTAATAAGAATATTTCATTCATTCAGATCTAGGATGTGTTGTTTAAGTGTTCCCTTTATTTTTTTTTGAGATAGAGTATATATATATATATATATATATATATATATATATATATATATATATAGTTGCAAGCGTACCATGCAGATATTATGCACCACAAAACTGCACTGGACTAGCAAAACAAAGTAATACTCAGTATAGCTATATATATATATATATATATATATATATATATATGTTAACAATAGATAGAGCACAGTAGATACTGGATGTATATCACAGGATGTTTGCACCACACAGCCCTGACCGTATGCACTCTTTCTTGACTAACACTGTCCCAGTGACAGGTAGAATACTTAAGTGTCCTGTAAAATGCACAGCGCTGGCGATTAGGCGGCTTTACAGAGGAGGATTTGCCCCAGCAATCCCAGGAACAGCTCAGCTCCGTAGTGATGGCTGCTGACAGGGAGTGGAGTGAGGGAGAGAGATGCAGCTCCAGGGCGGGAACATTTACAGAAATGGCGCGCTGGGGGAGGGGCTACAAGTTATGCCTTCTCCCCCAGCGGGCTTCCCCACCGAGCGATGCGGGCTATTAAAAATGGGGTTTTATGAGAGAAAAAACCCCCACCTGTTCCCAGTGTCCCGGTGGCTAGTGGAGCGGCTGCCCAGTAACAGTGTCCATGCCAGAGCACCTCCCACGGCCGCACCAGATCGCAGTTAACAGTGGCCAAAAAGACCCCTTACCTCCCCTGTACCTGCGGCCATGCGATCCTGGAGGGCAGCGGCGGGTGTGCGTGACTAACAAGGACGACACCGGAGCTTCCGCTGTAGTAACCCGGCAACCAGGGCGTTGGAGTATACAGCGCCGCTGGGGGAGTGATGGAGCTGCAGCTGAGTATGTCTTATGACATTAAAAGCTGCAGCCCTTGAAGTCTTGAAAGTTTTCTTTTCCTCTTTTCTTCAATAAAAGCTATAATATGGGCTGCAAAGGCATGGCACCAACTTACAAACTGAGCTCCTGTGCACGGAGGCGGGGTTATAGAGGAGGCAGCGCTGTGCATTTTGGGAACAGTCAAAGCTTTGAGCCTGTTGGTGCCTCGGATCAAAATCCCACTCTACACACCCCTTGGTGTTAATCCTTGTGGAGCCCGCAGCAGAAATGTAATGTAATGTTTTAAATAATTTTTAATAAAAATAATTGGAGATACAGCATCCCGAGTCAGACTAAAATAGAAAACACATTTAAAATAGTAAAAACAGGACAAACACTATCTTTGTCTCTCAGCCACCAGAAATGACTTCATGAAAGGTGCAAATTAGTCAAGGACACACAACTATTGTCCCATTACATACACATATCACATGTCTATACTGAAGCAGAGGGTGTGGACACAGATAAGCAAGGAGTGAAAATTATCCTGTTCCGTGGAGAGCCATTTTATGCTACCTACCAGTGCCAGTGCGGCACTTCCTGAGCACTTTCAAACAGCCCTCCCCTCTCCTCCCGAGTGCCCAGCTCGGGGGGCGGGATATTGCGGAATGACGCGTTTGCGTCATGATGTCACGACGCAATCGCGTCATTCCGCGAAACCCCGCCCCCCGAGCTGGGCACTCGGGAGGAGGGGGAGCCAAGACGGCCAGCGCTGCGCAGACGAGGGAGAGGCGGCTGAAGAGCGGGAAGAACCGCTTCAAATGTAAGTCAGCCCCTCTCCCTCTCTCCCTCCCCCACCTGCCGTACTGTGTAAAATGGGGACACCTGTCTGCCGGAATGTGTAAAATGGGGACACCTGTCTGCCGGAATGTGTAAAATGGGGACACTTGCCTGCCGCAATGTGTAAAATGGGGACACTTGCCTGCCGCAATGTGTAAAATGGGGACACTTGCCTGCCGCAATGTGAGAAATGGGGACACTTGCCTGCCGCAATGTGAGAAATGGGGGCACGTGCCTGCCGCAATGTGAGAAATGGGGGCACGTGCCTGCCGCAATGTGAGAAATGGGGGCACGTGCCTGCCGCAATGTGAGAAATGGGGGCACGTGCCTGCCGCAATGTGAGAAATGGGGGCACTTGCCTGCCGCAATGTGTAAAATGGGGAAACTTGCCTGCCGCAATGTGTAAAATGGGGACACTTGCCTGCCGCAATGTGTAAAATGGGGACACTTCCCTGCCGCAATGTGTAAAATGGGGACACTTCCCTGCCGCAATGTGTAAAATGGGGACACTTCCCTGCCGCAATGTGTAAAATGGGGACACTTCCCTGCCGCAATGTGTAAAATGGGGACACTTCCCTGCCGCAATGTGTAAAATGGGGACACTTCCCTGCCGCAATGTGTAAAATGGGGACACTTCCCTGCCGCAATGTGTAAAATGGGGACACTTCCCTGCCGCAATGTGTAAAATGGGGACACTTCCCTGCCGCAATGTGTAAAATGGGGACACTTCCCTGCCGCAATGTGTAAAATGGGGACACTTCCCTGCCGCAATGTGTAAAATGGGGACACTTCCCTGCCGCAATGTGTAAAATGGGGACACTTCCCTGCCGCAATGTGTAAAATGGGGACACTTCCCTGCCGCAATGTGTAAAATGGGGACACTTGCCTGCCGTACTGTGTAAAATGGGGGCACGTGCCTGCCGCAATGTGTAAAATGGGGACACTTTCCTGCCGCAATGTGTAAAATGTGAACACTTGCCTGCCGCAATGTGTAAAAATAGGATTTTACTTACCGGTAAATCTATTTCTCATAGTCCGTAGAGCAGTGTTTCCCAACCTCGGTCCTCAAGGCACACTAACAGTCCTGGTTTTAGTGATATCCAGGCTTGAACACAGGTGACTTAATTAGTACCTCAGTTCTTTTGATTTAACCATCTGTGCTGAAGCCTGGATATCTCTAAAACCTGCACTGTTGGTGTGCCTTGAGGACCGCGGTTGGGAATGCCTGCCGTAGAGGATACTAGGGACTCCGTAAGGACCATGGGGAAATAGACAGACTCCGCAGGAGATAGGGCACTTTAAGAAAGCTTTGGATTCTGGGTGTGCACTGGCTCCTCCCTCTATGTCCCTCCTCCAGACCTCAGAGAAACTGTGCCCAGAGGATATCAACAGTACGAGGAAAGGATTTATGTAACCTAAGGGCGAGATTCATACCAGCCACACCAATCACACAGTATAACTTGTGATAAACTACCCAGTTAACAGTATGAACAAGTAACATAGCCTCGGTTCAAGACCGACCAACTATAACATAACCCTTATGTAAGCAATAACTATATACAAGTCTTGCAGAAGAAGTCCGCACTTGGGACGGGCGCCCAGCATCCTCTACTGACTACGAGAAATGGATTTACAGGTAAGTAAAATCCTATTTTCTCTAACGTCCTAGAGGATGCTGGGGACTCCGTAAGGACCATGGGGATTATACCAAAGCTCCCAAACGGGCGGGAGAGTGCGGATGACTCTGCAGCACCGATTGAGCAAACAGGAGGTCCTCCTCAGCCAGGGTATCAAACTTATAGAACTTTGCAAAGGTGTTTGACCCCGACCAAGTAGCAGCTCGGCACAGTTGTAGTGCCGAGACCCCTCGGGCAGCCGCCCAAGAAGAGCCCACCTTCCTAGTGGAATGGGCCTTAACGGATTTAGGCAATAGCAATCCTGCCGTAGAATGCGCCTACAGATCCAGGGAGCAATTGTCTGCTTTGAAGCAGGAGCGCCAACCTTGTTGGCCGCATACAAAACAAACAGAGCTTCAGTCTTCCTGATCCTAGCTGTTCTGGTCACGTAAATCTTCAAAGCCCAGACCACATTCAGGGACTCTGAGTTCTCCAAGTCCCGTGTAGCCACAGGCACGACAATAGGATGGTTCATATGAAAATATGAGACCACCTTGGGCAGAAATTGAGGACGAGTCCTCAACTCTGCCCTATCCACGTGAAAAATCAGGTATGGGCTTTTATATGATGAAGCCGCTAATTCCGAAACACGCCTTGCAGAAGCTAAGGCCAACAACATGACCACTTTCCAAGTGAGGTATTTCAACTCCACTATTTTGAGTGGTTCAAACCAAAGTGACTTGAGGAAACTTAATACCACGTTAAGATCCCAAGGCGCCACCGGAGGTACAAAGGGAGGCTGAATATGCAGCACTCCCTTCACAAAAGTCTGTACTTCAGGAAAAGAAGCCAATTCTCTTTGAAAGAAAATGGATAAGGCCGAAATTTGGATCTTTATGGACCCTAATTTTAGGCCCAAATTCACTCCCGTTTGAAGGAAGTGAAGCAGACGGCCCAAATGGAACTCCTCCGTAGGAGCAGCTCTGGCCTCACACCAAGAAACAAATTTCCGCCATATACAGTGATAATGTTTCGATGTCACATCCTTCCTAGCCTTGATCAGGGTAGGAATGACCTCCTCCGGAATCCCTTTTTCAACCGCCATGCCGTCAAACGCAGCCGCGGTAAGTCTTGGAACAGACAGGGCCCCTGCTGCAGCAGGTCCTGCCTTAGAGGAAGAGGCCATGGATCTTCTGTGAGCAACTCTTGCAGATCCGGATACCAAGTCCTCCCTGGCCAATCTGGAACAATGAGAATTGTTCTGACCCTTCTTAGTCTTATTAATCTCAACACCTTGGGTATGAGAGGAGAGGAGGAAACACATAGACCGATCTGAACACCCATGGTGTCACCAGAGCGTCTACCGCTACCGCCTGAGGCTCTGTTGACCTGGCACAATACCTCTTTAGCTTTTTGTTGAGACGGGACGCCATCATGTCTATTTGAGGCAGTCCCCACCGATCCACGATCTGTGTGTAGACTTCTTGATGAAGTCCCCACTCTCCCGGATGCAGGTCGTACCTGCTGAGGAAGTCCGCCTCCCAGTTGTCCACCTCCCGGGATGAACACTGCTGATAGTGCGCTTACATGGCCTTCCGCCCAGCGCAGAATTCTGGTCGCCTCTGCCATGGCCACTCTGCTCCTTGTGCCGCCTTGGCGGTTTACATGAGCCACTGCCGTGATATTGTCCGACTGAATCAGAACCGGTTTGTTCTGAAGCCACTCCTCCGCCTGGCGTAGGGCGTTGTAAATGGCCCTTAATTCCAGGACATTGATGTGGAGACAAGTCTCTAGGCTTGACCAGAGACCTTGGAAATTTCTTCCCAGTGCGACAGCCCCCCAACCTCGGAGGCTCGCGTCCGTGGTCACCAGGATCCAGTCCTGAATGCCGAACCTGCGACCCTCTAGGAGGTGCGCACTGTGCAGCCACCACAGGAGAGAAACCCTGGCCCTGGGAGACAGAGTGATCCGTTTCTGCATATGTAGATGGGACCCGAGCCATTTGTCCAATAGGTCCCATTGGAAAGTCCTTGTATGAAACCTGCCGAAGGGGATGGCCTCATATGAAGCCACCATTTTCCCCAGAACCTTTGTGCAATGATGCACCGAAACCTTTTTCGGCTTTAAAAAGGTTCCTGACCAGAGCTATGAGCTCCTGAGCCTTCTCCACCGGAAGAAAAACTCTTTTTTGGTCTATGTCTAGAATCAGGCCCAAAAAAGTCAGACGCGTTGCAGGTACTAGCTGGGATTTCGGTAAATTGAGAATCCAGCCGTGCATCTGCAACGTCTTCACAGACAGAGACACGCTGATCCCGAGATCTCGCCTTTATAAGGAGATCGTCCAAGTACGGGATAATTGTGACTCCCTGCTTGCGCAGGAGCACCATCATTTCCGCCATTACCTTGGTGAAAATTCTCGGGGCCGTGGAAAGACCAAACGGCAACGTCTGAAATTGGTAGTGACAATCCTGTACTGCAAACCTCAGAAACGCCTGGTGAGGGGGGAAAATCGGAACATGAAGGTACGCATCCTTTATGTCCAGGGACACCATCCAATCCCCTCCCTCCAGGCTGGCGATGACCATTCTGAGCGATTCCATTTTGAACTTGAACCTCTTCAAGTACAGGTTCAGGGATTTTAGATTTAGAATGGGTCTGACCGAACCGTCCGGTTTCGGTACCACAAACAGGGATGAATAATAACCCTCTCCTTGCTGGAGATGAGGAACCTTGATTATCACCTGTTGAATGTACAATTTGTGAATTGCCGCTAACACTAGCTCCCCCTCTGACGGGGAAGCCGGCAGAGCAGATTTGAAAAACCGGCGAGGGGGCATGTCTTCGAATTCCAGTCTGTATTCCTGGGAAACAATCTCTATTGCCCAGGGATCCACCTGTGATTGAACCCAGACGTGGCTGATAAGACGAAGACGTACCCCCACTTGATCTGACCCCCCCCCCCCCCCCCCCCCCTGGAAAGCCCCAGCGTCATGCGGTGGACTTTGCGGAAGTAGGGGAGGACTTCTGCTCCTGGGAACTAGCTGAGTGCAGCTTTTTTCCCTTGCCTTTACCTCTGGCAACGAAGGACAATCCTCGTACCATCTTGTTTTTATTGGAACGAAAGGACTGCATTTGATAATGTGGTACCTTCTTAGAATGCTGCGGGGGAACATAAGGTAAAAAATTTGATTTACCGGCCGTAGCAGTAGAGACTAAGGGGTATATGCAATTGTGGTCAAATTCCCGAAATTGTAGAAAAACTGGACTTTTTCGCCAAAAATAAAATAAAATAAAAATCGACAATGCAATTCAGTACTTTCCGTCAAAAAAACGGACTTTCAAAATTCAACTTTTTGAAATTCGACATTTGTCAAATTCGACTTTTCTGCAATGGTACAAATGCGGCAATTCGACAAAAGTATATTCAATTGAAGTTTGGAAATTTGACAACAGTGCTTTTAGACAGTAAATTCGTCATTTTCAATCTGCCACACTTTGGTGGGTGAATCTAATAAAAAAAAATTAAAAAACATGTTTTTTTTTTGGTGTTTTTTTTATTGGTAATAGCATATCCATTTATATTAGAAGGGATTAGGTACTTGGTTTGTCTTTTTGGGAGGCACAAGTATTATTTATATATTTTTAAAAATATTATTATTATTTTTTTTTAAATGGAATGGTAAAATCCCGAAAAAAAATGGCGTGGGGTCCCCCCTCCAAAGCATAACCAGCCTCGGGCTCTTCGAGCCGGTCCTGGTTCTAAAAATCCAGGGGGAAAATGGACAGGGAATCCCCCGTATTTTTAAAACCAGCACCGGGCTCTGCGCCTGGTGCAAAAAATACGGGGGACAAGAAGAGTAGGGGTCCCCCGTATTTTTTACACCAGCATCGGGCTCCACTAGCTGGACAGATAATGCCACAGCCGGGGGTCACTTTTATACAGCGCCCTGCGGCCGTGGCATTAAATATCCAACTAGTCACCCCTGGCCGGGGTACCCTGGGGGAGTGGGGACCCCTTCAATCAAGGGGTCCCCCCCCCCAGCCACCCAAGGGCCAGGGGTGAAGCCGAGGCTGTCCCCCCCATCCAAGGGCTGCGGATGGGAGGCTGATAGCCTTGAGAAAATGTAAAGAATATTGTTTTTTCCTGTAGTACTACAAGTCCCAGCAAGCCTCCCCCGCAAGCTGGTACTTGGAGAACCACAAGTACCAGCATGCAGGAGAAAAACGGGCCCGCTGGTGCCTGTAGTACTACTGGGGAAAAAAATACCCAAATAAAAACAGGACACACACCTTGAGAGTAAAACTTTATTGCACACCTGCCGACACACATACTTACCTATGTTGACCTGCCGACTGCCCTGTCTCCTGATCCGACGATCCGGGGTACCTGTGAATCAAATAATACTCACCTCAATCCAGTGTCCAGATATAAATCCACGTACTTGGCAAAAAAACAAACCGCATTTACCCGGACCACGCACTGAAAGGGGTCCCATGTTTACACATGAGACCCCTTTCCCCGAATGCCGGGACACCACGTGACTGCTGTCACCGAGGTCCCTTCAGCCAATCAGCGAGCGCAACGTCCTGGCACTCTGCGGATTGGCTGCACGTCTGAGCTGTCAGACAGCGCCTCGCAAAGCCTCTCCATTATACTCAATGGTGGGAACTTTGCGTCAGCGGTGAGGTCACCCGCGGTCAGCGGCTGACCGCGGGTAATCCCACCGCTACCTGCAAAGTTCCCACCATTGAAAGTAATGGAGAGGCTTTGCGATGCGCTGTCTGAGGTCACACGCGCATACAGCCAATCAGGTGAGTGCAACGAAGTAGCGCTTCCTGATTGGCTGAAGGGACCTCGGTGACAGCAGTCACGTGGGGTCCCGGCATTCGGGGAAAGGGGTCTCATGTGTAAACATGGGACCCCTTTCAGTCCGCTGGTTCGGCTGTTCGTTTTCTTTTTTTGCCAAGTATGAGGATTTATATCTGGACACTGGATTGAGGCGAGTATAATTTGATTCACAGGTACCCCGGATCGTCGGATCAGGAGACGTGGCAGTCGGCGGGTCAACATAGGTAAGTATGTGTGTGTGTGAGTGTGTCGGCAGGTGTGCAATAAAGTTTTACTCTCAAGGTGTCTGTCCTGTTTTTATTTGGGTATTTTTTTTTCAGTAGTACTACAGGTACCAGCGGGCCCGTTTTTCTCCCGCATGCTGCTACTTGTGGTTCTCCAAGTACCAGCTTGCGGGGGAGGCTTGCTGGGACTTGTAGTACTACAGGAAAAAACAATATTCTTTACATTTTCTCAAGGCTATCAGCCTCCCATCCGCAGCCCTTGGATGGGGGGGGGGGGGGGGGGGGGACAGCCTCCGGCTTCACCCCTGGCCCTTGGGTGGCTGGGGGGGGGGACCCCTTGATTGAAGGGGTCCCCACTCCCCCAGGGTACCCCGGCCAGGGGTGACTTATTGGATATTTAATGCCACGGCCGCAGGGCACTGTATAAAAGTGACCCCCGGCTGCGGCATTATCTGTCCAGCTAGTGGAGCCCGATGCTGGTGTAAAAAATACGGGGGACTCCTACTCTTCTTGTCCCCCGTATTTTTTGCACCAGCACCAGGCGCAGAGCCCGGTGCTGGTTTTAAAAATACGGGGGATCCTCTGTCCATTTTTCCCCCGGATTTTTAGAACCAGGACCAGCTCGAAGAGCCCGAGGCTGGTTATGCTTTGGAGGGGGGACCCCACGCCATTTTTTCCCGTGTTTTTTCCCGTTTTTAAAAAATCGGAACAAATCCGTCAAATCGGCCGTTTTTCGGCAGCGGGACTGTCGAATCCGTTTTTTATTGCATATGGTCAATTTCGGCACCCACTTGCCGAAATTAGACTGTCGAATTGTGTCGAATTGAAAAACGGCCGATAATTTGCAGCAATTTGCCGCTAATTGCATATACCCCTAGGTCCGAGAGGCTTTCTCCAAACAACTCCTCCCCCTTGTAAGGCAATGACTCCCTATGCCGCTTTGAGTCGGCGTCTCCCGTCCACTGTCGGGTCCACAAGAGCCGCCTAGCAGAAATGGACATAGCGTTTATTCTAGAGCTTAGTAAACAAATGTCTCTCTGAGCATCCCTCATATACAAGGCAGCATCTCGGATATGCTCCATGGTCATAGAATAGTATCCCTATCTAAGGTGTCCATCTCCGTAGATAAGGAGTCTGCCCATGCCACGACAGCACTACAAACCCAGGCCGACGCCATGGCCGGCCTAACCATAGTTCCTGAATGTGTGTAAATGTGCTTCATGGTAATTTCCTGCTTGCGATCAGCAGGATCCTTGAGGGAAGCAGTATCCGGAGAAGGCAGTGCCACCTTCTTGGATAAGCGTGTCAGCGCCTTGTCTACTTTAGGCGCAGATTCCCATTGTATCCGATCCTTCTGTGGAAAAGGATACGCCATGAGAATCCTTTTGGGAACATGGAGTCTCCTATCCGGAGATTCCCAAGTCTTTTCGCATAATTCGCTTCGCTCAAATGAGGACGGAAACGTGACCTCAGGCTTTTTACATGTGAACCCTCGTGTCAGGGACAGGGGGTTCCTCCGTGATATGCAAAACCTCTTTTATGGTAATAATCATGTACCCAATACCTTTTGCCACTTTCGGCTGTAAATTTGCATCCTCATAGTCGACACTAGAGTCAGTATCTGTGTCAGCGACCTGGGATATGGGGCGCTTTTGAGACCCTGAAGGTCCTGGCTACCTGACTGATCCCTAGCTTCAGCCTTGTCTAATCTTTTATGCAGGAGATTTACATTTGCATTCAAGACATTCAGCATATCCACCCAGTCCGGTGTCGGCGTTGCCGACGGCGACCTGACATTCAAGCACTCCCCCTCCACATTAAGCGAGCCTTCCTCACTAAACATGTCGACAGACACGTACCGACACACTGCACACACCCAGGGAAACATTTTCTGAAGACAGTATCCCCTTTAAGGCCCTTTGGAGAGACAGAGAGAGAGTATGCCAGCACACACCCCAGCGCAACAACCTGGAGACCAACACAGAATGCTTTTCCCCAGCAGCGATGTATTATACTTTATCCGCCAATTATGTGCCCCCCCCGTCTCTTTTTAAACTCCCTTCACCGTGTGTAAGCAGGGAAGAGTCCGGGGAGCTTCCTCTCAGCGTTCTGTGGAGAGAGAAATGGCGCTGGTGAGTGCTGAGGGAGAAGCCCCGCCCCCTCGGCGGCGGGCTTCTGTCCCGCTCAAAATCGTGTAAAATAGCGGGGGCTCAATTATATACATGTACAGTGCCCAGCTGTACATGTATATATCTATTTGCCATCTAAGAGGTGTTATTATTGCTGCCCAGGGCGCCCCCCCCCCCCAGTGACCGGAGTGTGTGAGGTGATGTGGAGCAATGACGCACAGCTGCAGTGCTGTGCGTTACCTCTGTGAAGCTGAAGGCTTCTGCCGCCAGAGACGCCTTCTTGCTTCTATTCTTCTGGCTCTGAGGAGAACGGTGGCGTGGCTCCGGGGGTGGACGCCCAGGACGAACCTGTGTTCACCCCCTCTGAAGCTAATGGTGACCAGTAGCCGAGGAAGCAGATCCTATCAGTTAAGTAGGTCTGCCCCTCTCTCCTCAGTCCCTCGATGCAGGGAGCCTGTTGCCAGCAGTGCTCCCTGTGAAAAAGTAAAAATCCAAACAAAAATGCTCCCTGCAGTGCGCCCTTCATCCTCTGGGCACAGTGTAAAACCGAGGTCTGGAGGAGGGACATAGAGGGAGGAGCCAGTGCACAGCCAGAATCCAAAGCTTTCTTAAAGTGCCCTATCTCCTGCGGAGCCCGTCTATTCCCCATGGTCCTTACAGAGTCCCCAGCATCCTCTAGGACGTTAGAGAAATGGGGACACTTTCCTTCCGCAATGTGTAAAATGGGGACACTTTCCTGCCGCAATGTGTAAAATGGGGACACTTTCCTGCCGTAATGTGTAAAATGTGAACACTTGCCTGCCGTACTGTGTAAAATGGAGGCACGTGCCTGCCGCAATGTGTAAAATGGGGACACTTTCCTGCCGCAATGTGTAAAATGGGGGCACGTGCCTGCCGCAATGTGTAAAATGAGGATACTTGCCTACCGTGCTGTGTAAAATGGGGACACTTGCCTACCGTGCTGTGTAAAATGGGGACACTTGCCTACCGTGCTGTGTAAAATGGGGACACTTGCCTACCGTGCTGTGTAAAATGGGGACACTTGCCTACCGTGCTGTGTAAAATGGGGACACTTGCCTGCCGTGCTGTGTAAAATGGGGACACTTGCCTGCCGTGCTGTGTAAAATGGGGTCGCGTGCCTGCTGTAATGTGTAAAATGAGGACTTTTTTTATTTTTATCGTGTGGTGGCCGTGATAAGATCAGATGAGGCCACACCCATCTTAACAAAGCCACGCCCATTTTAACGAGGTCACACCCACTTGCCGGGAGCGCGCACTGGGAGCCAAAGTAGCTAGAAACGGCCCTGCTACCTACTTGGACAGAACTGGAAGTTATTATTACCCTGCTCAGTATACTTAGGAGCTGAAAAATTTACAACTCTATTAAGCAGAAGATTTAAATACTACATATGATTTATTTGTAAAATCACAAGTGTTGCTGCAGCTAAACATGCATATATAGTTTTCTTTGAAAATCATTTATGCAGAAAATAATATTATAGTGGTTTGAAAAGTACTTTCAAGATTTGATCTACATACTCTGCAAAAGGACTGTTACAGATCATCTGTAGCAGAGGACAAATTATTACACAAATTACAGTTAATCATTTCAATATCAAATACTTAGTGCAAAGAGACAATGCTGATTTCGGACTGTATTGGTATCAGTTTCCTAACTATGGCCCTCCAGCTGCTGTGGAACTACACATCCCAGCATGCCCTACTTCAGTTTTAGCATGCCTTAATAGCATAACGGTGGCAGGGCATGCTGGGATGTGTAGTTCCACAGCAGCTAGAGGGTTGCAGATTAAAGACCCATGGCCTAGACAGATTTGTTCAACGACATCTATGCATTTACATTTGTAGGAATAATCAACAATACACAAGTGTCAAAATCCTATTGCTTTTTACCTGTGTACGTACAATCCATAGTGAATCTGATGGAAAGCCAAGTAGGCTACAAATCTAAATTAATTCAGTTAACCAAATTGTATCACTAACTGCCCTTTTCAACATTCTCTACGTAATTAGATTATGGATTAGGAAGATTTCAAACATCTACAGGGTTGCAATCAAAAAAGGTACTTAATCACAATATTATGTACATCTGTCAAGAGGAAACAAGTCAGACTTAAGGTATGTACACATGGTAAGATTCAGGCTAACCCCGATTCTCACTATGTGACAGGGGCTAGGTCGGCATCGCAAACACATAATGACTGTGCTTGCGATACGGACTATGTGCGATTTTGGCTAAGTGTCAATTTTGACTATCTTTTCTACGAGATAGTCAAAATTGACTTGACTGCACAGTCTATCTAGGTTTGAAATGCTGACCGCGTGGGATCACGCAACGGCATCGCATTGGGATCGCAAGGTGACTTTCACCTTGCGATCTACACTAACTTTTCTTACGATCGTAACCCTGCAAAATTTTGCAGGGTTATGATCACGTCTGAATTAGGTCCACAGTCTCCTCAGTAACTGAAGCTGTGTCATAGTAGGTCATGCGTCCTTCGTAAATTTTGCTGTGCATCACGTGTTAAACACAATTTTTCGTAGTCCATCCGCTGATGTGGAAGATGTAGAAAATGTAGGTATTTTTTGTTCAAGGTATTCAGAAAATGCTGGCATGTCTACAAAAGCAGACAGTCACTCCTCACACTATTACAACTTTCAGACAGAAAAATCTCAAAATTCCCAGGTTTTTTCCAGTTTTGTGAAGTCGGGAAAAACCCGGGTTACAGTTCCTAACCCCCTTTCACACAGCACATTTAACCTGGATTATTCCCGGGTCGACCTCTTTCAGACAGAACCCGTGTCAGCCCTGCAATAGACTTATGCGTCATAAAAAATGGACTGTTTTTATGGCACACAGAGATGAGGTCATGAAAAGTGGGTGGTGACTGCTCACAGCATTGCATTAACCATGGCCGACGAGTTACTGCTGAGTGGCCCGGAGTTCGTGAGTTCTCGCTGTTTTTTGCTGTTTCACGCAGCAAATGAGAGCCTGATGCAGCTCCTGGCACAGTCTTATGCCAAAAGGAGAAGGGAGCAATTTCTGGCGGAGAGGGCTAATACTCAACGTCGGTATTTGCGCAGGAGGAGAGCCACGATTTTGGGCAGCATTACATCTACCCTGAGATTTACTAGCACGATTAATTGATCGTTGTGGACCAGAGACCGCAGGCATGGACAAGCTTTCTGGGCAACCGTGGAAGCTTATCAGCCAGAGCAGTGGATGGCACACTTTCGGATGTCGCGTGGTACGTTTTACTGCCTGCTGGAACTTCTCACTCCAGCACTCACCAGGGGAAGCACCAACTACCGCATGACCATCGGGCCATGCAGGAGACTGGCAATTGTGTTGTGGTGTTATGCAACCCTGGGGAAATACCATCTGCTGCTTGTTCGGTGTTGGCATATCGACGGTGTGTGTGCTAGTGAGGGAAGTGACCCAGGCATTGCTGGAAACCCTTTACCACCGCTTCATCTCCTTACCGCATGGTGCCCAGCTGGATGATACTATAAAATGTTTCCTGCGACGTAAATATCCCCAGTGTGCTGGAGCCATAGATGGGACCCACATACCCATTATTGCCCCCAGAGACAACCCAGCCGATTACTATAACTGAAAAGGCTGGCACTCCATCATCATGCAGGCTGTAGTGGACCATAAGTATTGGCAAGTAGTATGGTGTGTTTTAATGGGAGTCATATGCTGGGCCCATGATGTGTATTGTTAAACACAGCTAATACGTACAGTATACTGTTCAGTTTCACAGATGTCTTCATTGGCTGGCCGGGTTGTGCTCACGACTCCCGGGTACTTGGCAACTCTGAATTGTTCCAGATTGCAGAGTTGAACCAACATGGCTGGCTGTTCCCTAGAGAGGTAAATTTCTCTCTTTTGATGGGATATATTTTTCACAGCAGAATAATAATACAATAGATTGCAATTATGGTATAGAGCCGGTCCTCTTACGCTGTGTAGGTGTGTTAAACTATAGCTGCTGTGGAACTAAACCTCCCAGCATGCCCCTGCCACAAATTTTCTATTTGGGGGTGCTGCAACTGTGGCAGGCATGTGTATTTCCACAACAGCTGGAGGCACGCACGTTTGACACAGTTTTGTTTCACCATGGAATATGGGAAAGGTTTGCAGTGAGGATCCTCGCAGCTGTGACCCCGAAGGTGGCTATGGATGGATGGAGGGTAGGGTTAGGAGGTAGGGGAGGGGTGGGAGCGTTTAGGATACTTATCTCATCCATGTCAGGATTAGATTGTTGGTATTCCTACTTATTCCCTGTACTTTCCTGAACATTATGTATGCTACTTATACTACATAGTATTTTTTTTTTCCCATTACAGAAATCAAAGTTTGATGATGGGGTGGAGATCCCGGTGCACCTTATTGGAGATGCGGGATACCCTTTGAGGCGTTGGCTCATCAAGATCTTCACACAGCATCTCCCACTCTCTCCGGAACAAGTGCATTTCACCCACACTCTCTGCTCAGCCAGGATGGTGGTGGAGAATGCCTTTGGGAGACTGAAGGGGCGCTGGAAGTCTACCTCAGCGCAATGACATTGCCATCACCCTGGTGCCGGATGTTGTTGCTGCTTGCTGTATCCTCCACAACTTTTGTGAGATACAGAAGGAACACTTTTTACCGGAGTGGAATGTTAAGGACTCTGAACTGTGCGATACTCCTGTAGAAGCAGCAGAAGCAGCCTACGAGGGGGAGATAAGTAGTGGCAGTGCTGAGGAAATCCGCAACACACTCACTGCTAACTTAACTACTATGACACAGTAGAGGACACAAGGGATATGTTGCAAAAAAGTTTTGCTTTTATTGTTTCTGAAAAAGTTATGTCTATGTTACCTCACATGTATCATTTTACATAGAACATCTTTAGAGTTTAAAATGCTTCTTACATTTTTGAACATAAATAGGCCATAATGCGTGTAGACCTTAGACACATACATAGAAGGCATAATGTGTGTAGGTAATGGGTAGGTATGGCCTGGGCAATTGACAGGCCTGTAAAGTGCTGAATACACATGAACAGTTTCAAAAAGACTAAGAAAAAAGATTATTTACAACTGTCTGTAAGAAGTGCTGCCCAGTGGACGGTGTGAGTAGTGCCATCTAGATAAGTATACTCAGTGCCATGTGGAGGATTATTCCCTGTGCCATCTGGATAAGTATACGCAGTGCCATGTGGAGGATTATTCCCTGTGCCATCTGGACTATTATGCAAAGTGGCATGTGGACTGCTATGCACTGTACCATCAGGACTGGTCTGCTTATTAGCATGTGGACTGCTATGCGCAGGGCTGTGTGAAAAATGATTCCTTGTTTCATCTAGATAACTATGCACTGCACCATAGTGAGTAGTATTCCCTGTGCCATCTGGACTATTATGCACAGTTCCTTGTGGAGTAGCATTAGGTGGATTTGAGGGATTTGTTTCCATATGCTGCATGCCTCTGCTATGATGCTGGTAGTTGGAAAAATGGCCCTTAGAATAGTGAGGAGGATACACTGGATAAGGGTGTGGAGGGTGCGGATTAACCGTTAAGACAGGACATCTGTGCCTCTCTGTTTTCCCTAGAAATGCGTTCCTGCATACCCACAAGTTGCGTGAGAAATTAATTTTGTAACTTTCTCGTTGTCAAAAAAGCGTTGGAGTTAGGCATCCTCCTGTGCCTGCATGTCATTATGTGTGTAGCTTGCTCCATCTTTGAAGTTTAGTAGTGATGTCAGCATATATGTGCTTGAGGCCTTCTTCCTCCTGGGTACTATCTTCACACTGCAATAATAGGATTTTGGTTACCTACCGGTAAATCCTTTTCTCGTAGTCAGTAGAGGATGCTGGGGTCCATATTAGTACCATGGGGCATAGACGGGTCCACCAGGAGCCTTTGGAACTTTAAGAGTTTAATAGTGTGGGCTAGCTCCTCCCTCTATGCCCCTTCTACCAGACTCAGTCTAGAAACTGTGCCCGAGGAGACAACATACTTCGAGAGAAGGAATTACACAGATAGTGGCGAGAGTCATACCAGCTCACACAAACAGGCAAATCCGGCCAACATGCCGGAAAAACTCAGCAACAGCTGACAACAGTAAATAATGCAGAACTTACCTAGGAACCAGGCAGTACTGAACTATAAAACCAAAGAAGGAAAAGGCAGCGCTGGGCGGGCGCCCAGCATTCTCTACGGACTACGAGAAAAGGATTTACCAGTAGGTAACCAAAATCCTATTTTCTCTTACAACCTAGAGGATTCCGAGGTCCATATTAGTACCATGGGGATGAACCAAAGCTCCCAGTACGGGAGGGAGAGCGCGGAGGATCCTGCAACACTGCTTGACCAAACGCGAGTTCCTCAGAGGCCAAAGTATCGAACTTTTAAAACTTGGCAAACGTGTTCGACCCAGACCAAGTAGCTGCTCGGCAGAGTTGTACAGCCGAGACACCCCGGGCAGCCGCCCAGGAAGAGCCCACTTTACGAGTAGAGTGGGCCTTTACAGATTTTGGACACGGCAATCCTGCCATGGAATAAGCATGCTGGATAGCGAATCTGATCCAGCGTGAAATCGACAGTTTGCAAGCAGGACATCCAATTTTCTTGGGATCATAGAGGCTAAACAGAGAGTCACTTTTCCTATGACGAGCTGTCCTCTTTACATAAATCTTCAAAGTCCTCACCACATCCAAGGCCTTAGAAGTAATTGAGGAGTCAGTAGCCACTGGCACCACAATAGGTTGGTTGATATGGAAAGCCAATACAACCTTAGGCAGGAACTGTGGACAAGTCCTAAGATCCGCCCTATCTTCATGGAAAATCAGATAGGGGCTTTTACAAGACAAAGCCCCCAATTCTGACATGCGTCGTGCAGAAGCCAAGGCCAACAAAGTGACCGCCTTCCACGTAAGAAACTTGAGATCAGCCTCCTGTAGAGGCTCAAACCAAGCAGATTGCAGGAACTGCAATACCACATCAAGATCCCAGGGTGCCGTTGGCGCCACAAAGGGAAGCTGGATGTGCAGAACCCCTTTCAAAAAGGTCTGAACCTCAGGGAGGACAGCCAATTGTTTTTGGAAAAAGATGGACAAAGCAGAGATCTGGACCTTGATGGAGCCCAATCTCAGTCCCTTATCCACCCCTGCTTGTAGGAAAAGGAGAAAACGTCCAAGTTGAAACTCCACCGCAGGAAACTTCTTGGCCTCACACCAAGAAACATTTTTTTTCAAATGACCTCACCTCGGGATACCCTTCCGAACTAAGATCTGGCGTTCAACCGCCATGCCGTCAAACGTAGCCGTGGTAAGTCTTGATAGGCGAATGGCCCCTGCAGTAGCAGATCCTCCCGAAGAGGTAACGGCCTTGGATCTTCCAGCAGAAGATCCGCGTACCAAACCCTCCTTGGCCAGTCCGGAGCAATGAGGATTGCCAGAACCTTTGTTCTTCTTACTAGTTGAAGAATCAGAGGAAGTGGAGGGAAAACCTACACTGACGGGAAGACCCACGGTGTTACCAGTGCATCCACCGCCACTGCGTGTGGGTCTCTCGACCTGGAACAGTACCTCCGTAGCTTCTTGTTGAGGCGGGAGGCCATCATGTCTATGTGAGGAACCCCACACCAACCGGTTACCTCCTCGAACACCTCCGGATGGAGGCCCCACCCTCCTGGATGGAGATCGTGTCTGCTGGGGAAGTCTGCTTCCCAGTTGTCTACACCCAGAATGAAGATCGCTGACATTGCCACCGCGTGCCTTTCTGCCCAGAGGAGGATTTTTGACACCTCTGACATGGCAGCCCTGCTCTTCGTTCCGCCTTGTCAGTTTATGTAGGCCACTGTGGTCACGTTGTCCGACTGCACCTGAACAGCCCGATCCTGTAGAAGCTGTGCTGCTTACAGAAGGGCGTTGTACACGGCCCTGAGCTCCAGGATGTTTATTGGGAGAAGGGATTCTTGAGTCGACCACCTTCCCTGAAAGGTTTCCCCCAGAGCAACTGCTCCCCAACCTCTTAGACTTGCATCTGTGGTTAAAAGGATCAGTCCCGAATTCCAAACCTTCGGCCTTCCAGAAGGTGCGGAAGTTGTAGCCACCAGAGTAGTGAAATCCTGGCTTTCGGAGACAGGCGTATCCTCTTGTGCATGTGTAGGTGAGAGCCCGACCACTGGTCCAAGAGATCCAGCTGAAAAGGTCGAGCATGAAACCTGCCGTACTGCAGAGCCTCGTAAGTGGCAACCATCTTCCCCAGAAGGCGTATACATTGATGAACAGATACCTGGGTAGGCTTTAAGACATCCCGGACCATTGTATGAATCACCAATGCTTTCTCCACCAGGAGAAATACCCTCTGCACTTCCGTGTCGAGGATCATTCCCAAGAAAGACAGCCTCCTTGTCTGGTCCAGATGAGACTTCGGAAGGTTCAGGATCCAGCCGTGCTTCCTGAGCAGCTGTGTCGTGAGCGCTATGGATCGCAACAACCTCTCCCTGGACGACACCCTGATCAGGAGATCGTCCAGATATGGAATTATGTTCACCCGTTTGCGGAGAACCATCATCTCCACCATCACCTTGGTGAAGATCCTCGGTGCTGTGGAGATGCCAAACAGCATCGCCTGGATCTGCTAGTGATCGTTCAACAGTGCAAACCTGAGATATGCCTGATGCGGCGACCAAATGGGAATGTGGAGGTAAGCATCCTTGATGTCTAGAGACACCAGGAACTCCCCCTCCGTCAGTCCTGAGATGATAGCTCTCAGAGATTCCATCTTGAATTTGAACTCCCTGAGATAAGGGTTCAAAATCTTGTTTAAGTTTAGAATAGGCCGTACCGAATCATCCGGTTTTGGTACCACAAAAAGGTTAAAAATATAACCCTTGTTCCACTGCTGAGGTGGAACTGGAACAATGACCTCTGACGCCACCAATTTTCTGATGGCCTCCAGAAGAACTGTTCTGTCTGTCAGCAGAGATGGCAAGCCTGACTTGAAGAAACGGTGAGGTGGGGGAATTTGAAACTCCAGTCTGTACCCCCTGGACACTATATCCAGTACCCAGGGGTCCAGGCCAGACGACACCCAGACGTGGCTGAACAGCCGAAGTCTTGCCCCCACCTGACCCTCCTCCAGGCCGAGCAGTCCACCGTCATGCAGAGGAATTAGGGGTATCAGAAGCGGGCTTATGGGTTTGGTAACCTGCGGGAGCAGGTTTCTTTCCTTTGGCATGACCACCTCTGAAGAAGGTGTTCGAAGGCTTGTTCTTTCTAGGCCTCGCGTGCCGAAAGGACTGTGACGTGGCTGGTGTAAAAGGCTTCTTCGTAGCCGGTGCAACTGAGGGGAGTAAAGGAGACTTACCCGCGGTAGCCATGGCAATCCACGCATCCTGCGCCTCCCCAAAGAGAGCCTGACCTGTATAGGGTAGGCCCTCCACGCTCTTCCTGGATTCCATGTCCGCAGACCATTGGCGCAGCCAGAGACCCCTGCGAGCAGAGACCGACATGGATGAGATCCCCGCAGCCATGGAACCCAGGTCCTTCATGGAATCTACCAGGAGCCCTGCAGAATCCTGAATATGGCGTAAAAATACATCAATGTCACCTTTATCCAGCGAAGTCGACTCCTCCTGCAGAGTGATTGGCAACCTGGTAATAGCTTTTGCAATCCAAGCACAGGCTGTAGTAGGCCGTAATATACCCCCAGAAGCCATGTAAATGGATTTTAGCGTAGCATCCACCTTGCAATCTGCCGGGTCCTTCAACGCGGTGGCAACACCACCTGTTTGGACAGCCTGGAGACGGAGGCGTCAACTATAGGCGGGGACATTTCTTTCTATCTTCCTCTGGGAAGGGAAAAGCAACCAAGACCCTCTTAGGGATCTGAAATTTCTTTTCCGGAGTTTCCCAGGTTTTTTCAAAGATAGCGTTTAATTCTTTGGATCCCGGGAAGGTGAGGGGGGGCTTCTTATGATCTGTAAAAAAGGCCTCCTCCACCTGTTCAGGAGCTTTGTCAGAAATATGTAAAATATCCCTCACAGCTTCAATCATCCACTGCACCCCCCTACCAAGTGATGCTGTCCCCCTCGACACCTCCCCATCACCGTCTGCAGTTTCAGAGTCGGTGTCCGTGTCATCCTGCACAAGCATTGCAAGTGCACGCTTTTGAGAATGTACGGCAGGGGACTCTGAGGAAGCAGTATCAGACCATACAACCATAGAGGATTGAAGGATCTGAGTGGCATGCTCAGTCCTAGCAACCCTGTCAGAAATCTGAGAAATAATCCCCCTCAGAGAGACTAACCATTCTGGCTCTCTAGCTGGGATCTGCGCTACAACAGCGCAATCCTGATTACATGGTATGGAGTCTTCCTGGGAAGACAAATCCTCTGCAGCATATGAAACAGTGTCCCTAGACATGTTGTCACACACACCAAACACCCCACAAACACACAGGGTATTCACTAGACAGAGTTTCCCCCCAAGAATGGCAGAGACACACAGAGATTGGAGCCAACCCACATACAGCACTATTAGAGGTATAGGGAGACCCTAACCAGAGCTGACTGTGTCCCCTAATAGGTGACACAGCCTATAATACAGCCCCCCCCCCCCTTCTACAACCCCCTGGTACCGTACAGATAGCTGGAGTTGCTCTGGAGGGACCTAGACATCCACTAGTAGTGATTGCAGGCAGGAAAAATGGCGCTGAACGCTGCTGGGTCCGCTCTGAGAAGCTCCGCCCCTTCAATGGCACTGTCTTCCCGCTCTAGAAGATTATACTGGCCTGAGGAAACTTGTGCTGGCTGAGATCCACGGACCCAGACAGGCTGGAAATGGTCAGTGTAGGGTACCTTGCTGGCTCAGGGCGCCCTCACAGCACCGCAGTACCGCTGAGCCATCCGGGAGCACGGTCCCCACCCTTAAGCCGCCCTCTTCACACTGACCCACCGCTTGTAAGGGGGGACAGTGACTAACTCGCCAGAATTCAGCTCTGTGAGGGGGTGGCGGCTGGCTGCCGGGGTGAGCGTTCCCCTGTGGTGGGGCGCGATCTGTCCCCTCTGGAGCTCAACATCCAGTCAGCGGAGGCAGTGGCTCAAGACCCCGCAGGGCGGACACTACTCCACCCCCCTCAGTCCCTCGATGCAGGGAGGCTGTTGCCACCAGCCTCCCTGTAAAATAACAAACTTTAAAAAAACTTTTACTAGAGAAGCTCTGTAGAGCTCCCCCAGCTGTGACCGGCTCCTCCGGGCACATTTTCTAAACTGAGTCTGGTAGGAGGGGCATAGAGGGAGGAGCCAGCCCACACTATTAAACTCTTAAAGTGCCAATGGCTCCTGGTGGACCAGTCTATACCCCATGTAACTAATATGGACCCCAGCATCCTCTAGGACGTAAGGGAAATATACATTTTGAGTATGGTCAACACAGTATCATGTGTGAGTTATGGAAGATACAGTATCATGTGTGAGTTATGGAAGATACAGTATCATGTGTGAGTTATGGAAGTGCGCAATTGTACAAACACTGCATGCTATGCACAATATATCATTTCTAAAGGATAAATCGTGCTATTAGCATGCAGGTGTGGCCTATGATGTTAGCAGTCATTATTACTCATAAACAACATTGTGGAATACGGCCCATACCATATACTGGATTTTAAATAAACAAAAATCTTTAGTGTGTGCAAAATAAAACAAAAACAACTTACTGTTCCTACGCAACTTTGTCCCACCCGGAGTCCCTGTGCTGCTTCCACTGGCATCGACCGCAATAGTATTGGTGACTAGGTCCCCCACAGCAGCCATCGGATCGGTGTCACTGATCTCAGTGATGTCCTCACAGAACATTGCTGGCGTCGGTGGAATGGATTGGTTATTCACCGGGGTAATGCTTTTTGAGGACGCACAACTGGACGATGAGATGGCAATGGGATTAACCAGTGCAGAATTGGCAAAACTCCATTCTAGCAGCACCACTTTTCCTCCTGTTGTGGTCGTGAACTTTGTTGTAGTATTTTCTGAGAGCTTTCAGTTTATTCACTACCTGCTGCTGTGTGCGCTCAATGCCCCTTGAGGTAAGTATCTTGGCAATGTTGGTGTACACTGTGGCGTCCTTCACTGTAATAGAGTGAGTGTTTCAAAAAGTGAGAGATTTGGTAAGGTTTTGCAGTTTTTTTTAAAAGTGGCAATCATTTACACAGCAAGATCAACCTGGCTTTGTAGTGTAAATGATTGCCACTTTAAAAAAACAACAACTGAAAAACCTTACCATATCTGTCACTTTCTGAAACTCTCACCCTATTACAGTTGGCCCCAAGACTTGTTCGGTTTTAACCAATCAAATAGAGGAACAGTTTCATATAATCAGACACTGCTGCAGTCTAGTAAGCACAGGGTTCCAGGTTGAAGCCAAGCTCTGTACAAGTTTATTTTTATATTTGTATATATAAAAGATATGCACCTACAGATGGCGCCTCGCTCATCTATGCCGTCTATGGCGTTAGTCCCGATCACGGAGTCGCAGCATGCCTGGGCGTAAGGTGACGTGCCTAGCCGCAGGGAGGCTCACATAGCTTATCATGGCGTTTGGCGTTACTGGTTGAGTGTAATACCTGCGATCATCCACCAGATGTCACTTTTTAAAATCACCACTGCGCATGCGTGTGGTCTCCATTGAAATACATTACACTATAGTGCAAGAACTACTTTACTGTACACTGTATGGGCAATGCTGTACACGCATATTATTACACTATTTAAAATACGGGATCCGGTCTCTAGGTCGACCACTATTGGTCGACAATAACTAGGTCGACAGGTCAAAAGGTCGACATGAGTTTCGCAATTTTTTTCTTTTTTTTTTTAACCTTTTCATACTTAACGATCCACGTGGACTACGACTAACATTAATCTGTGCGGAGCGCAACGGCAGTGGAGCGAGGCACCTTGCCCGAGGCATGGCGAGCGAAGGCACGCGGTGCACTAATTGGGGTTCCCGGTCACTCTACGACGAAAACGACACATAAAAAACTCATGTCGACCTTTTGACCTGTCGACCTAGACCATGTCAACCTAAAGACCCTGTCGACCTGGTTACTGTCGACCAATAGTGGTCGACCTAGACACTGTCAACCTAGTTACTATCTACCTTCCATACCACACCCTTAAAATACACTGCGGCAATGAGGTCCCGTAGACAAATCAATAAATAAAAATTGTGTATATATAGACGCAAACGAACGTGTTAAAGCAATGGTCCACTGACATTAGGTTTATGTGAGCTACTAAATTAAATTAAAATGGGCTTAAAGCTTAATATCTCCATTTCTGGGGGTCCAATCGGCTCAGAACTGGGTTGGCATGGAAGGGGAGATGATTAGCTACCAGAGGATACCAACCCTAAGTTTCTGTGACCCTCACAAGGATAACGGCAAAGGTCGGAACCCATGGTGGGTCGGAATTCGCGGGCCCTTTATAATCTATGGGAAAATAGGTCCATTTTGCATCCTGAAATCTACGGTTCTGAGTGTCCCAGAGACTCGAGACCGGTACCATATGAAAAAGGAGACTCTTGGCTTTTGGGGAAGACCAGCCACTACTTTATGTGACACCGCAAAGGGAAATGGCAAGCAACAGTGTGTTAGGTCACCTCAAATTGTCCGTCTAGCTTGCACGGGGTGTGGGGTTCCTGGCTAGATAGAAAATACTGTACAGAGACTAAGCACAGTGTTTTGGCATCCATGAACTTAGGGAGGAGCTTTTATCTTTCCCATTATACTTACAAAAATAACACTTGCCACTGTAGCCTTTAGAGCAGAGTACGTTACAAACTGTTCGTGCTAATTAGTACTCAAATAGAAAATACTGTAGGCGGAAAAACAGTAACAATGAGGGAGGCTCCGTCTGTATATTGATTAATTGATCAAAAAGATGGTCCACCATCATTAGATTTTGAATGTTAAATACATTCACAGCTTTTATAGAAATAATTAATTATATAAATGTATTTATTTAATACTAAAGTAGATCAGGCCCAAATCCTCCTTAAGGCAATTAACCACATTTATTATTATTATTATTAGCATCATTGGTTATTATACAGATAGCAATATCCATTGAGGTTATACACACAGATTGACACCCAATAGACAATGATATCAAGCAACACATTATTATATCCCTAGACATAAATGGTGACCAAATAAAGATATATAGATGGATACTAAGTATAAAATTTCAAATCTAAATATATAATTTTAGATCCAATATGTTTGCCCAATACCAAGTACCGGCCAATCAAGCCTTAAGCTTGCATATACATAACTATAGGTGACATTTATCTCTTAATTATTGGATTAAGTATGCATATATAGGCGAAAGAGTCATATTTTATCAAAGGGCAATACTCTAGACTAAAATAGATGTCCAACACCAAAATTATGTAGTAGCAACCATACAAATGAAAACAGATCTTATTAGTACACAGGAGGACCCCAATATAATAGAGACCAACACTATAATTACACTATTCTGTCAGAACTGCATCAAACTATGTGGCTCGATTCAATTCAGCGCAAATTGAATAGCACTGGGAAGTAGGTCCCGGAGTTATTCAATTTAGTGCACTGTTATGTTGGAGAATGCCAGTTATTGCGTCTTAAACACAGTGTTTAGTCACAAGTACTGGCATTCTCCAACTTAAGTGCCTGGAGTGATGCGGTTTCCGCTTGGCTAAGGGCGCCAATACAGCAGTAAGAGCAAAAAACAGCATCAAGCCAGGAGGGGTGCAAGAGGAAATCCTCTACTCGGGCACAACATTGTGCCGAATTGAAAAGCTCCAGGAGCTCCTTCTCAGCACATTCAATTTGGTTGAAATGAATCGACCCCCTATGACTACATTACTGGTGCAGAAGCAGCCTTATTTGCTGCCCCTCAGAACCTCTAAGGGTGCGGCGCGGGTGTATCATTTGTACCCCCGGTCTCCGGGTATGATCAAAAGACAAAAAAAAACAACGCTTTGTGAAGTTCGCCTGCGACGACGTCTTGACTGTATGGACCAAGAACATTCCGACAGAGATAGCGGTTGCTTTTGGTTCTGCCCCAATTTTTTTTCTTTTTTTCTTACCGTCGGGAAACAGAATGCTTAAATTTCATTTGGCAATCCAAAGAGTTGTAACTTTGACCATGTTTCACAGATGCAACTTCAGCTGTTGTGACTGAGTCTTCTTCAGGATTCTTGTGGCGCCTACTAAAGGATTACTAAATGGATCATGATGGATGCAGCTTGGCATGTCACTGTGGCACAGTTAATAATGCGCACCCCCTTCGGTAACCCCCCTGGTCAACTGTCCCCATGCCGTACATGAATGACGTCATGATGCATTGCACCCGCTTGACACTGTGCCCGACCTTCCTTGTTCTTTCCCTGCCGTACATACGCGAGGAGCAGCAGGAGTGAGTGACTGACTGGAACCACAGCAGGACAGGACAGTGGTGCTACCAGCTTACCAGGTGTTACTCTCATTCAGAATCTGTGTTTTTTATATATTTTTCTTGAGCGTATATATTATGTAATATACAATGTAATAAAATAGTTATTTAATACCTTCTAGTAATTCCTTTTCTTCTAGTCCGTAGTAGATACTAGGGTCTTGTACTTTAGTACCATGGGGTATAGATCATTTCCACTGGAGCCTGGCACTTTAAAAACTTTTAGTGCGTGCATATGTGTGCTGGCTCCTCCCCTCTATGCCCCTCCGATCAGACTCAGTCTAGGAAACTGTGCCCGAGGAGACAGACATAATCTGAGAGAAGAACAAAACAGAGGTGAGGCAATAAGCCAACACACAACCATAAACGAAAGAAGGGCGCTAACCAGAACAGAGGATAGCAACACCAACCTAACCTGGATAGCACAGCTATACCAATAACTGAAGGTGACCGCAACATTGGTCCAACCAAAAACTTACACAGGTAAGCAGGAACAAAGCACTGAGGCGGGCGCCCAGTATCCATTATGGACTAGGAGAAAAGGAATTACTGGTAGATATTAATTGCTATTTTCTCTTATGTCCTAGTGGATACTGGGGTCTTGTACTTTAGTACCATGGGGGAAGTCCCAAAACCACCTGACCAAACTGAAGGTCATCCTTGGCCAAGGTATCGAACTTATAGAATTAAAAAAACGTGTTAGAACCAGACAAGTTGCAGCTCGGCACAACTGTAGGGCCGAGACACCTCGGGCAGCCGCCCAGGAGGACCCCACCGACCTCACCAAGTGAGCCTGAATAGATGTATAGGCATGTGAATGGTCAACCTGAGCCAACAAGCAATAGATTGGTCGGCCAGCTTCTAAGAAATCTTGGAGGCATCATAAAGGACAAACAGCGAGTCAGATTTCCGATGACGTGTCGTCCTTTTGACATAAATCTTCAGAGCCCTGACCATATCCAAGGACTCGGGGCCCACAGAAGAGTCCGACAACACTGGAACCACAATAGGCTGGTTCACATGAAAGGCAGACACCACTTTAGGCAAAAACTGAGGACTGGTCCGAAGTTCCGCTCTGTCTTCATGAAATATCAAGTAAGCGCTTTTACAGGATAAGGCCCTTATTCAGAGACATGTCTGGCAGACGCCAATGCCAATATCATAAGAGTCTTCCAGGTGAGAAATTTAAACTCCGTCCTATGTAAGGGTTCAAACCAAACCAATTGGAGAAAGGACAGAACCACACTGAGATCCCTCGGAGCCGTGGGAGGAACAAAGGTTGGTTGCATATGAAGAACTCTCTTCAGGAACGTCTGTACATCTGGTATAGTGTTCCCCCTAGGAATTTTTCAGGGCAGGGCGCCGGTCTGTGGGGGCACTTGCGCACGCGTCTGAAAACGGGGCGTGGGCGGGCGGCGTCACTAAAGGGGAGGTGGGCGGCTGGCGGCGTCACTAAAGGGGGCGTGCCTAGCACCTACGGAGGTGCTGGGCTTCCCCAAAGCACTCTCCCGTAGCGTGAATGGATGCTGTGCGCATGGGAGAGCAGGAAGCGGGCAGGCTGTTTAGCAGGGTGCCGCAAAAAGGGCAGGGCGGGTTTAGCCTTAAAATCGGGCAGGGCGCGGCGCCTTGCTAAAACAGCCTAGAGTGAACACTATGGTAACAGGGCAAGTTTTTTCTGGAAGAAAATAGAGAGCGCCAAAATCTGGACTTTAATGGAGCCTAGACGTAGGCCCATATCCACTCCTGCTTGTAGGAAAAGCAGAAAATGACCAAGTTTAAACTCCACAGGAGAAACCTTTCTACTTTCACAACAGGAAACATACTTTTTCCAGATACGATGATTGTGTTTTGACGTAACCATCTTCCTGGCCTGGACCATGGTGGAAATAACCTGAGGGGGAAGACCTTTCTTTGCAAGAATCTCCCTCTCAACTTCCAAGCTGTCAAACATAGCCACTGTAAGTCTGGATAGATGAATAGACTTTGCTGAAGATCTTCTTGGAGCGGCAGAGGCCAGGATTCCTCCAAAGACATGGTCAGGAGGCCTGAGTACCACGCACGTCGAGGCCAATCCGGGGCAATTAGAATTTCCTGAACGCTATCCCTTTTGAGTCTTTTGAGAACCCTTGGGATTAGCAGTAGCGGAGGGAACATGTACACAAACTGGTACATCCACTGTGTCGTCAGCGCGTCCACTGCTACAGCCTGTGGATCTCTTGTTCTGGAACCGTAATGGCATAGCTTCTTGTTGAGTCGAGAAACTATCAGATCTATCTGTGGACAGCCCCAGCGGTGAAATAACTGTTGAAACACCTTGGGATGTAGGCACCATTCCCCTGGATGGAGGTCGTGCCTGCTGAGGAAGTCCGCTTCCCAGTTGTCCACTCCCAGAATGAATATGGCGGAGACCGACCTTGCGTTCGCCTCTGCCCAGAGGAGGATTTTAGTCACCTCTCGCATCACCGCTCTGCTACTTGTTCCCCCTTGTCGGTTGATGTACGCCACTACTGTGGCGTGGACAGACTGATCCTGGATCGCCTGATCCTTCAGGAGATGAGAAGCCTGCAGAAGAGCATTGTAAACTGCCCTGAGTTCCAGGATGTTTATTGGTAGGGCAGATTCCTGTCGTGACCAAATCCCCTGGAACTGGGCCCCTTGGGTAACAGCCCCCAACCCTGGAGTCTGGCATCCGTTGTCCGTAAAATCCGCAGATACGGGTTTAGAGACTTCAAAGTTCAAGATGGGGCGCACCGAACTGTCTGGTTTGGGTACGACAAAAGACTGGAGTAAAAAACCCTGGTTGCGTAACTGAGGTACAGGCACCACCACCCATATCTGCAAAAGCTTTTGAATAGCCTCTTGCAAAGTAACTCTTGCTGCGGGTAAAGCTGGTAAGCCCGACTTGAAAAACCTGTGAGGAGGGGAGTGTCTGGAATTCCAGCCAGTATCCTTGGGAAATGAGGTCCCTCACCCAAGGATCCCGGCAGGACTCTGCCCACACGTGGGCGAAGTGTTGAAGGCGAGCACCTACTTGAAAGGCGCCTTTCCGCTGGGGCCAGCCGTCACGCGGAAGGCTTAGCGGCAGGAGACCCGGTGGTCTGGTACAGGGAGACGGCAGGTGCAGGTTTACGGGACTTACCACGAAATCCTATGGAGGCGGTGGAGGACCCTCGGCCCCTGCCTCTGAACCTTCCCACATGAAAGGACTGCAAGGAGGGTCCTATGTAAGAATGTCTAGCAGGCGGTGCAGCCGACGGCAGACAGGTAGACTTACCCACCGTAGACTGGGAGAGCCATTTATTTAATTAATCTCCAAATAAGGCATCACCTGCATCACCCCTTTTTGGAATCAGCGTCAGCAGACCACTGACGTAACCACAGAGTCCTGCGCGCCGAAACAGCCATAGCAGTAGTGCGGCTATTTATCTTACACAACTCCTTAATAGCTTTGCTCAAAGTTTACAGCATCCTGTATATGTTGCAGCAGAGTAATGATCTCATCTCGGGGTAAAGAGTCTAAACAGTCAATAACCGTGTCAGACCACCTGACTACCGCCTGAGAAATCCACCCACAAAACTATTATGGGGCGCTGTGCCGCGCCTGGTGCCGTATAATTTGCCTTGAGCGTAGTCTCAATCTTACGGTCAGCCGGCTCCTTCAGGGATACAGCCCGTGGTACCAGTAGTACTGATTTTTTAGACTGTCTGGATACAGATGTGTCAATTGACGAGGGGTTTTCCCATATCTTCCTGTCCTCAGCATATAGGGGAAAAGTAGTTAAAAACCTCTGAGGGATCTTACATTTTTTATCAGGGTTTAACCAAGCCTTCCTTAGAAACAGAAAATATAATTCCTCATCTGGTTCCGCCTCCTGATCTGGTATGTGGAGGACCTCTCTAATAGCAATATGATGAGAGCTTCCACTCCAGGGGACAGAGAGCTTTCCTCATCCATATCATCATCATCCACATCCGGCTGATCAGAGTCAGAATCAAACCGTAATACCTGAGGCAGTGAGCATTTATGGGATACCACTAGAGGGGGCTGATAAGCCATCTTGGCATCTGCAGCCCTAGTCACACAATCAATAGATTGTCTTAGCGCCTGTCTCTCTCTTTTAGCAGCCACCAATTCTAAATTTACATTCTGAATGATGCTTCTGAAGCTATATAGCCAGTCAGGTGCCTATGACCTGTGTCCCTGTGGTGACAAAGAACACTGTTCACACGGAGTGACCCCGCTGAAGAGGGGGTTGAGCAGTACACAACCATGTCTACAGACATTTTGGATAACTGTAATACAGCTTAGCCCCTGACTAACACCTCCACACAGACCCTAGAAAGCCCCTGGAGTGACACTGAGGAGCAGACACCAGCACACAGAAACACAGCAACACAAAGTGTGAAAGCATGTGTATGACCTGATAGGAGTGCAGCAGCACTACCACTGGCATGCTCCCCCCTTCTATGACCCACTGGTTCCAGTTTACAGTCTGTAGTAGCGTGGGTCCCTGGAGGAGCAGCGTTCATGCAGCCTGATGATCCGCAGTAGTAGGAAATGGCACCTTTCCGCCTCTGTTCCCGCTTCGGGAAGCCCCGCCCCTTGTAATGGTGCGCGGCCCCCCGACAGTGATTTTATACTGCCAATGTTAAAAATAACATTATACATCCATATACAGTCCACACAAAGCCTTAAGACAGTGAGCACTGTGGGGCTTGTAGCCCAGAGACAGTTTGTCCACGGCGGGCACCGCAGCTCCGGGCCCGTGACCGCCGCGTGACTTTCCGCCAACACTGCACAGAGGACCCGCTAACCGGGACCCCGGTATAACACTCACCGCACCTGGAACTTCAGCATCTGTTAGAGGGTGGCGGCTAGCTGCCGGCATGGGCACACACACTACCGCAGTGTGATCAGTAACTCAGGAGCTCAGTGTCCTGTCAGCTGGGATTACAAACCATTAACCCTCAGGAGGTTGGTTCGGTCTCCCCTCTAAGTCCCACGAAGCAGGTCGTCTGGTTTTCAACCAAAACTACTTGAAAATAACAAACTTAAAAGAAAAATCTCTGGAGCTCCAGAGACCTACACGCGGCTCCTTGGGCACATCTTTCTAAACAGAGTCTGATAGGAGGGGTATAGAGGGGAGGAGCCAGCACATACATGCACACACTAAAAGTTTTTAAAGTGCCAGGCTCCAGTGGACTCGATCTATACCCCATGGTACTAAAGTACAAGACTCCAGTATCCACTAGGACGTAAGAGAAATGAACAATACATTTATTGGTACATGCAGGGGAAGGACGAGTGGGACTGGGGTCAAGGGTAGGGAGCGGACAGGCTTGTCAATACACCAGGCCCCAATTTTTGCATCGCTGGCCCAGCTTCTAATGCAGTCAAATCAAGGCAATATTTGTGTGGTGCTAGGGGCTTTACTGTGTGGGCACAGGTGTGCGCAGTGTGCACAGCACCCCCCTCGCAGACGCCTTCTGCAGTGATTGCAGAGTGGCGGATTCCTGCCCACCTGCGTTGCGCATGGCCATCAGCTGCCCATGTGTCATGGGTGCCACACCATTTCCCTGGATTTCAACCTCCCACCCCCAAGTCCCGGCTCAGCCGCACTGTACTGCGCGATGATGTCACAGCGCCTGCCAGCCTGTTTCTGATTCCTTTACTGCAGCAAAGAGCCTTCTATTCCTCTTGCGGCGGCACCTGCTTGGCCTTACTGACACTGTTCACCGGCTCACACAGTCCAACAGGCGAGTGCGGCTACCAATGAAGGGGAGAGAGACTGAAAGACACAGAGTGAATGGGGGAATGAAGACTGAGAGGCATAGAGTGAAGGTGGGTGCAGGCTGAGAGGCACAGAGTGAATGGCTGGCACAAGCTGAGAGGCACAAAGTGAAGGGGGGGGCGCAGGCTGAGAGGCACAGTGAGGGGGATGGTGAGAGATGCAGATGAGAGATGATGGCAAGGCTGAGAGACAACGCAGAGAAGAGATGACAGTATAGCTGAGAGATGACGCAGGGAGATGGCGTTGCTAAGAGATGACGCAGGGAGAAGATGATGGTGTGGCTAACAGACAGTGCGGGGAGGATATGATGGCGTGGCACACTTACAACTTTAATGCAAAATAGGATTTTAATTACCTAACGGTAAATCCTTTTCTCGTAGTCAATATGGGTCTTTCCTGAATACGACTGGTGTAGAGGGTCTCCGCAGGAGGCAAGGAACAAAGTCTTCAGCAGGGTGTTCTGGCTCCTCCCCTCTATGCCCCTACCCACTCTTGTTCTCCTTATGATCCTGAGCACTTTTGGGCTCAGCGGAAGTGGAGGGAAGACATACACCAACCGGAACACCCACTGGGCCACTGGCGCATCCACTGCTATTGCTTGAGGGTCTCTCAACCTGGAACACTATTTCTGAAGCTTCTTGTTGAGACGAAATGCTATCATGTCTACTTGAGGAACTCCCCAAAGACTTGTCACCTCTGCGAAGACTTCTTGGTGGAGGCCCCAATCTCCTGGATGGAGACAGTGTCTGCTAAGCAAGTCTGCTTCCCAGTTGTCTACTCCCGGAATGAAACTTGCCGACAGAGCCTTTACATGTCTTTCTGCCCAGAGGAGGATCTTCGTCACCTCTGCCATTGCCGCTCTGCTTTTCGTTCCGCCCTGCCTGTTTATGTACGCGACAGCTGTTACATTGTCCGACTGGATCTGCAAGGAACGATCTTGAAGAAGATGTACCGCTTGTTGAAGGCCGTTGTAAATGGCTCTCAATTCCAGCACGTTTATGCGAAGGCAGGCTTCCTGACTTGACCACCTTCCTTGGAAGCTTTCCCCCTGAGTGACAGCTCCCCAGCCTCGGAGACTTGCATCCGTGGTTACCAGGACCCAGTCCTGAATCCCGAACCTGCGTCCCTCTAGTAGGTGAGAACTGTGTAGCTTTTGCAGACAGGATTATCTTCCGGTGCATGTGTAGGTGGGATCACGACCACTTGTCCAACAGGTCCCACTAGAATAACCTGGCATGGAACCTGCCAAACTGTATGGCCTCGTAGGCCGCCACCATCTTCACCAACAACCGAATACACTGATGGATCAACACACTCAATGGTTTCAATATCTGTTTTACCATTTTCTGGATTTCCGGAGCCTTTTCCACCAGAAGAAAATAAGATTTTACTCACTGGTAAATCTATTTCTCGTAGTCCGTAGTGGATGCTGGGAACTCTGTAAGGACCATGGGGAATAGACGGGCTCCGCAGGAGACTGGGCACTCTAAAAGAAAGATTAGGTACTATCTGGTGTGCACTGGCTCCTCCCACTATGACCCTCCTCCAGACCTCAGTTAGGATACTGTGCCCGGAAGAGCTGACACAATAAGGAAGGATTTTGAATCCCGGGTAAGACTCATACCAGCCACACCAATCACACCGTATAACTCGTGATACTATACCCAGTTAACAGTATGAAATATAACTGAGCCTCTCAACAGATGGCTCAACAATAACCCTTAGTTAGGCAATAACTACATACAAGTATTGCAGACAATCCGCACTTGGGACGGGCGCCCAGCATCCACTACGGACTACGAGAAATAGATTTACCGGTGAGTAAAATCTTATTTTCTCTGACGTCCTAGTGGATGCTGGGAACTCCGTAAGGACCATGGGGATTATACCAAAGCTCCCAAACGGGCGGGAGAGTGCGGATGACTCTGCAGCACCGAATGAGAGAACTCAAGGTCCTCCTCAGCCAGGGTATCAAATTTGTAGAATTTAGCAAACGTGTTTGCCCCTGACCAAGTTGCAGCTCGGCAAAGTTGTAAAGCCGAGACCCCTCGGGCAGCCGCCCAAGATGAGCCCACTTTCCTCGTGGAATGGGCTTTTACTGATTTAGGATGCGGCAATCCAGCCGCAGAATGCTCCAGCTGAATTGTGCTACAAATTCAGCGAGCAATAGTCTGCTTAGAAGCAGGAGCACCAATTTTGTTGGGTGCCTACAGGATAAAAAGCGAGTCAGTTTTCCTGACTCCAGCCGTCCTGGAAATATAAATTTTTAAGGCCCTGACTACGTCCAGTAACTTGGAATCTTCCAAGTCCCTAGTAGCCGCAGGCACTACAATAGGTTGGTTCAAGTGAAAAGCTGATACCACCTTAGGGAGAAACTGGGGACGAGTCCTCAATTCTGCCCTATCCATATGGAAAATCAGATAAGGGCTTTTACATGACAAAGCCACCAATTCTGACACACGCCTGGCCGAAGCCAAGGCCAATAACATGACCACTTTCCACGTGAGATATTTCAAATCCACAGTTTTAAGTGGCTCAAAACAATGTGACTTTAGGAAACTCAACACCACGTTGAGATCCCAAGGTGCCACAGGAGGCACAAAAGGGGGCTGAATATGTAGCACTCCCTTTACAAATGTCTGAACTCCAGGCAGTGAAGCCAGTTCTTTCTGGAAGAAAATCGACAGCCGAAATCTGGACCTTAATGGAACCCAAGTTTAGGCCCATAGTCACCCCTGACTGTAGGAAGTGCAGAAATCGACCCAGCTGAAATTCCTCTGTTGGGGCCTTCCTGGTCTCACACCACGCAGCATATTTTCGTCAAATACGGTGATAATGGTTTGCGGTTACTTCTTTCCTGGCTTTTATCAGCGTAGGAATGACTTCCTCCGGAATGCCCTTTTCCTTTAGGATCCGGAATTCAACCGCCATGCCGTCAAACGCAGCCGCGGTAAGTCTTGGAACAGACAGGGCCCCTGCTGTAGCAGATCCTGTCTGAGCGGTAGAGGCCATGGGTCCTCTGATATCATTTCTTGAAGTTCTAGGTACCAAGCTCTTCTTGGCCCATCCGGAACCACGAGTATTGTTCTTACTCCTCGTTTTCTTATTATCCTCAGCACCTTTGGTATGAGAGGAAGAGGAGGGAACACATAAACAGACTGGTACACCCACGGTGTCACTAGAGCGTCCACAGCTATTGCCTGAGGGTCCCTTGACCTGGCGCAATATCTAGTTTTTTGTTTAGGCGGGACGCCATCATGTCCACCTGTGGCCTTTCCCAACGGTTTACCAACAGTTGGAAGACTTCTGGATGAAGTCCCCACTCTCCCGGGTGTAGGTCGTGTCTGCTGAGGAAGTCTGCTTCCCAGTTGACCACTCCCGGAATGAACACTGCTGACAGTGCTAAGACGTGATTTTCCGCCCATTGGAGAATCCTTGTGGCTTCTGCCATCGCCATCCTGCTTCTTGTGCCGCCCTGTCGGTTTACATGGGCGACTGCCGTGATGTTGTCTGATTGGATCAGTACCGGCTGGTTTTGAAGCAGAGGCCTTGCCAGACTTAGGGCATTGTAAATGGCCCTCAGTTCCAGAATATTTATGTGTAGGGACGACTCCTGACTTGACCAAAGTCCTTGGAAATTTCTTCCCTGTGTGACTGCCCCCCAGCCTCGAAGGCTGGCATCCGTGGTTACCAGGACCCAGTCCTGTATGCCGAATCTGCGGCCCTCTTGAAGATGAGCACTCTGCAGCCACCACAGTAGAGATACCCTGGTTCTTGGAGACAGGGTTATCAGCCGATGCATCTGAAGATGCGATCCCGACCACTTGTCCAAGAGGTCCCACTGAAAGGTTCTTGCATGAAACCTGCCGAATGGAATTTTGCTTCGTAAGAAGCTACCATTTTTCCCAGGACTCGTGTGCAGTGATGCACCGATACCTGTTTTGGTTTCAGGAGGTCTCTGACTAGAGATGACAGCTCCTTGGCTTTCTCCTGCGGGAGAAACTTTTTTCTGTTCTGTGTCCAGAACCATACCCAGGAACAGTAGGCGTGTGGTAGGAACCAGCTGTGACTTTGGAATGTATAGAATCCATCCGTGCTGTTGTAGCACTTCCCGAGATAGTGCTACTCCGACCAACAACTGCTCCTTGGACCTCGCCTTTATAAGGAGATCGTCCAAGTACGGGATAATTAAAACTCCCTTTTTTTCGAAGGAGTATCATCATTTCTGCCATTACCTTGGTAAAGAACCTCGGTGCCGTGGACAGTCCAAACGGCAGTGTTTGGAATTGGTAATGGCAATCCTGTACCACAAATCTGAGGTACTCCTGGTGAGGATGGTAAATGGGGACATGTAGGTAAGCATCCTTGATGTCCAGGGATACCATGTAATTCCCCTCCTCCAGGCTTGCAATAACCGCCCTGAGCGATTCCATCTTGAACTTGAATTGTGTTCAAGGATTTCAAATTTAAAATGGGTCTCACCGAACCGTCCGGTTTCGGTACCACAAACAGTGTGGAATAGTAACCCCGTCCTTGTTGAAGTAGGGGCACCTTGACTATCACCTGCTGGGAATACAGCTTGTGAATTGCCTCTAGCACAGCCTCCCTGCCTGAGGGAGTTGTCGGCAAGGCAGATTTGAGGAAACGGCGGGGGGGGGGGGGGGACGCCTCGAATTCCAGCTTGTACCCCTGAGATACTATTTGAAGGATCCAGGGATGCACCTGTGAGCGAGCCCACTAATCGCTGAAATTTTTGAGGCGGCCCCCCACCATACCTGGCTACGCCTGTGGAGCCCCCGCGTCATGCGGTGGACTCAGAGGAAGCGGGGGAAGAATTTTGATTCTGGGAACTGGCTGACTGGTGCAGCTTTTTCCCTCTTCCCTCGTCTCTGTGCAGAAAGGAAGCGCCTTTGACCCGCTTGCTTTTCTGAAGCCGAAAGGACTGTACCTGATAATACAATGCTTTCTTAGGCTGTGAGTAAACCTGAGGTAAAAAAATTTCTTCCCAGCTGTTGCTGTGGATACGAGGTCCCAGAGACCATCCCCAAACAATTCCTCACCCTTATAAGGCTCTATGTGCCTTTTAAAGTCAGCATCACCTGTCCAGTGTCGGGTCTCTAATATCCTCCTGACAGAATGGACATTGCATTAATTCTGGATGCCAGCCGGCAAAATATCCCTCTGTGCATCCCTCATATATAAGACGACGTCTTTAATATGCTCTTATGTTCGCAAAATAGTATCCCTGTTTGACAGGGTCACAGACCACGCTGCAGCAGCACTATCAGCAGGTCTCAGTCTAGTACCTGAGTGTGTAAATACAGACTTCAGGATAGCCTCCTGCTTTTTATCAGCAGGTACCTTCAAAGTGGCCGTATCCTAAGACGGCAGTGCCACCTTTTTTGACAAACGTGTGAGCGCCTTATCCACCCTAGGGGATATCTCCCAGCGTAACTTATCCTCTGGCGGGAAAGGGTACGCCATCAGTAACTTTTTAGAAATTACCAGTTTCTTATCGGGGGAACCCACGCTTTTTCACACTTCATTCACTCATTTGATGGGGGAACAAAACACTGCCTGCTTTTTCTCCCCAAACATAAAACCCTTTTTTAGTGGTACTTGGGTTAATGTCAGAAATGTGTAACACATTTTTTTTTTATTGCCGGGATCATGTAACGGATGTTCCTAGTGGATTGTGTATATGTCTCAACCTATGTGTCAAAGTAGTGGAGCCCCAGGTGCAATGGGAAAGTCATTGTCACTGCACAGTTGTACTGATTACTGGTATATTTAGCAGTGGCCAGCCCGCCAGGGGAAGTGATTGGAGGAGCTCCTTCTTGCCAGCCTCTGCTTGCGATTTCACAGATAGCTCCTTCAGGCTGCGGCCACTACAGGCGCTGGCTGGCTACTTGTGCCAGTGCACTCACTGCACTGTGCGGTCAGAAAAATGGTGTCAGTGAGTCGCTGCTGGGGGCGGAGCCACATGTGTCAAACAGCTCCTTCAAGCATACCGGTCATTTACATCTGCCACCCGAGGTCAGGCCCCCGAACCTTACATTCCATCTCCCTGCGTGCCCGGCTCCCGCCGCCCGAGGTCAGACCCTGACACTCTGGGCGGCCTCACATTGCACACACAGAGCTTGCAGCCCCCGGACATCCCGCATCTGCACCAGCTACTCCAGGTGAAGCGGGGCGACGCAGCATTGTCTACTGCTTCCCTACAGCGGGAGATGCGCAGCCCGGGGCGGCTCCTGCTGCTTACACTGCCCTCTCAGGGAGCTGGAAGGTGATTGTCGGGTCTCGGTGGGGCGTTGAGCGGGTCCCGGGTAGGGGGGTGGCGGCGGGCAGATCCGGAGCGGTACTTAGTCGCAGAGGAGGGTGCTGGCGGCAGAGCGGAGGTGGAGCCGGATGAGCGGGGCCAGTCTGTCAGCCCTGCAGCACAGATTCATGTGCTGGCGGGGAGCAGGATTCAAAGCGGGAGATGCTGCAGGCTGTGATTGGATGGAGACTACAGGAGGTGATTGGCTGAGGAAACAGACAGTCACCTCAGGCGTTCCGCTGACTGGCTTAAGACATGCAAACACATATTCAGATGAGCGCGTCCTGTGGGACCCGCTCATCTTCTAAATGTGAGTCCCGGGCGGCCTGTTTCTGGGTAAAATACGCGCCATAGCGCGTTTTTGCGATCACTGGCCATCAGGGGTGTTTGTTTGGTGCACACCACAACATCTGACAATGTATCTGCTTTATTAGGATTGGTACAAGGGTGGACATTTTATATTGCATTGACCGTCAATAGATGGTGCTAGACACGCCCAAAAGGCGGTGCTAGACACACCCCTCCGATGGTGCACCCCCTAATAAAATGTGCTGCGCACGTCTATGACAATATGTGCATAGTGTCGTATGATAACCACTAAAATAAGATAATAGACTGGATAAGTGTATGTGTAAGTCACAACAGAAACACAATTTGTATAGCTTTAGGCAACACCGTGCTATAAGTATATCACCTCATGGGTTTCATATCACACTGTAAAAGTGTAATGAGGTGACTGATGATGCAAAATGAAACAAATATAACTTATGAATCAAATAAATATAATTTATGAATCAGATAACATGACACAGTCAGTGGATCGCAAAAAGTGGTGCACAGTAAGTGCAACACCTAGGATGTGCATTTAACAGGCTATACAGCATATAATGGTAATTGGAGTAAATACGGAGTTGTGCAGCAGGCCGGATCATGCACAGACTGGGCTTGGACAAGCGTTTCGCCAAGGATTATTGACCTCTTGCACACCTTCTGCATAACCAACACAGCGATCAACCACAGTGTTTTGCAGGATAGTCCCCTTTCCAAAACCACTGTAACCACGGAAACAATGGCTGTTACAAAAATATATTTTTAACTCTTTGGGTAATGTTTGGTGTTATTACTGACTGGCTAAATGGGAAGCACAATACCTTATTTTAATGCATACAAAAAAAAAAAAAAAAGTTTCCTTTTTATCATTATACACTGCTCAAAAAAAATAAAGGGAACACTAAAATAACATCCTAGATCTGAATGAATTAAATACTTATTAAATACTTTGTTCTTTACATAGTTGAATGTGCTGACAACAAAATCACACAAAAATGATCAATGGAAATTAAATTTATTAACCCATGGAGGTCTGGATTTGGAGTCACCCTCAAACTTAAAGTGGAAACACACTACAGGCTGATCCAACTTTGATGTAATGTCTTTAAAACAAGTCAAAATGAGGCTCAGTAGTCTCTGTGGCCTCCTCGTGCCTGTATGACCTCTCTACAACGCCTGGGCATGCTCCTGATGAGGTAGCGGATGGTCTTCCTGAGGGATCTCCTCCCAGACCTGGACTAAAGCATCCGCCAACTCCTGGACAGTCTGTGCAGCAACGTGGCATTGGTGGATGGAGCGAGACATGATGTCCCAGATGTGCTCAATTGGATTCAGGTCTGGCGAACAGGCGGGCCAGTCCATAGCATCAATGCCTTCATCTTGCAGGAACTGCTGACACACTCCAGCCACATGAGGTCTAGCATTGTCTTGCATTAGGAGGAACCCAGGGCCAACCGCACCAGCATATGGTCTCACAAGGGGTCTGAGGATCTCATCTCGGTACCTAAGGGCAGCCAGGCTACCTCTGGCGAGCACATGGAGAGCTGTGCGGCCCCCCAAAGAAATGCCACCCCACACCATTACTGACCCACGCCAAACCGGCCATGCTGGAGGACGTTGCAGGCAGCAGAACGTTCTCCTTGGCGTCTCCAGACTCTGTCACATGTGCTCAGTGAGAACCTGCTTTCATCTGTGAAGAGCACAGGGCGCCAGTGGCGAATTTGCCAATCTTGTTGTTCTCTGGCAAATGCCAAACGTCCTGCACGGTGTTGGGCTGTAAGCACAACCCCCACCTGTGGAAGTCGGGCCCTCATACCACCCTCTTGGTGTCTGTTTCTGATCGTTTGAGTAGACACATGCACATTTGTAGCTTGCTGGAGGTCATTTTGCAGGGCTCTGGCAGTGCTCCTCCTGTTCATCCTTGCACAAAGGCGGAGGTAGCGGTCCTGCTGCTGGGTTGTTGCCCACCTATGGCCTCCTCCACGTCTCCTGATGTACTGGCCTGTCTCCTGGTAGCGCCTCCATGCTCTGGACACTACGCTGACAGACACAGCAAACCTTCTTGCCACAGCTCGCATGGATGTGCCATCCTGGATGAGCTGCACTACCCGAGCCACTTGTGTGGGTTGTAGGGAGGTCATACAGGCACGTGGAGGCCACACACACTACTGAGCCTCATTTTGACTTGTTTTAAAGGACATTACATCAAAGTTGGATCAGCCTGTAGTGTGTTTTTCCACTTAAATTTTGAGGGTGACTCCAAATCCAGACCATCCATGGGTTAATAAATTTGATTTCCATTGACAATTTTTGTGTGATTTTGTTGTCAGCACATTCAACTATGTAAAGAACAAAGTATTTAATAAGAATATTTCATTCATTCAGATCTAGGATGTGTTATTTCAGTGTTCCCTTTATTTTTTTGAGCAGTGTATTTAAGAGTGTCCAAACACAAGAATCCTTCTTTCTCTCTGCATTGACAGTATTGCTCTCTTGACTCTTGGGAACACTACTAACGTATGTGACTACCCAAAGTGTAGGGTTAAATTCATCTATGTTGGTTGTGCAAATATGATACACAAAAAACATACATGTTATTCCAATTGATAGATTCAGTGCGGAATCAACCCCTTTGTCTTTGCCAGGGTAGAAGGAATTGTCCAGCCCTGATAATTTTGAAAGGTGCTCATCTCTTGCAAAGATAATAGTGTGCAGGGGCTGCTCAAAGGAACGGACCTCCTAGAACTTCACACTGAGTGGCAGTTTACCATGATCTGTTCAAAAACACTGACAAACGGAGATGAATGGTACAGTAATTATATTGTACAATGATTTTTACTTTCACACCTGTGAAAATAGCTTGCATTACAATCCTACATTTAGATCATTTTCCAGAGCAGGGTGTATGTAGCATAAAAGAGACATGTACTCGCTTGCAAATAAAAAACAAACAAACATGGGTTCTGTTGTATAAACATAAAGGCTTCATTTCTGCATTACCAAAAACAATACAGTGTGTCACTTTCATAGGAGAATATTTTGACAGTTATATGCAATATGTAACATGTTTACGTGTGTCCAGATAACCAGGACTATAATAGCTTCACAAGCATAAGAGTCGTGTGATTTATACACAGGGGTGGTCTTCTGGTTGCCGAATGTCGGGATCCCAGCGCACAGTATACCGGCTCTGGAATCCCGACACCTGTCATACCGACATATATTCTCCCTTGTGGGGGTCCACGACCCCCCTGGAGGAATAAATAGCGTGGCGCGCTGGCCGCCGGGAGCCCGGCCACCGGCATACCATACTACACCCATACACAGCACAATGTCCAAACTTACAGAATAATTTGGAAACATACCCCTCCAGATGAGAGTACCCCTTTTACACAGCCTGAGATATCCCAGGATTTAGCACAGAAGCGCGCAAAATCCCGGGACTGCAGGTGGTATAAAAGGGTCCTTCTCCTAAACCCCGGGTCCATTTTACCAGGAATCCAACCTAACATGCAAGCAGGGTTGTACACAGGTAAGACCTGGGATAGGAAGCGGCGTAAATGGGTAAGCCGGGTCATCAGTCCCAGCACCCATTTACAGCATGGCAGACCTCCTGTACCGCAGTGTCCGGTGGGTGGTCGGGAAGCTGGGGGTTACGGCGCACGCTGTCTATGCAGACAGCAGCGCAGTGTCTGGTGCCTGGAAGCGCTGGAGGCTGGGGGAAACACAGCAGCTTCCAGATTGCTGGGCTTGCCCCCAGCGTGATGCTCCGGAGCACCGTTCTGCAGGGTCTCTCGAAGCTTGGAGAGGACGTCATCTCTAAGCATCAGCCCACAAGAGACTGCATCTGGGTGCAGTGTAAATAGTGCCTATCTGGGAATATCCTGGATCGGCACTGCGGTATAAAAGGGGGGATCCCAGCTTGGAACCATGTTCCAAGTCCTGGGCCAGACCCCAGAATTTGGTGTGAAAGGGGTATAACATTATTTTACCTACAGCACTCCAGGGAGAACACAAGCTTGGTTGTGCGATACCATCTAGACAATCAGAGGCTTCCTGTACAACTAAACGTCCAATGTACAGACATATCACAGAAATCCTTAAAGTGTGCTCATCACCTGCATACCCTGAAGACCATGTATTATTTTCAGGCAAAGCAGGTGATAAACATTTTAAATCATTATTTGAAATTAGAATAAATGATATATTATATAAATTAAAAAAAAAAATGAAAAATATAAACACACACTCCATCAACTGCAGTTTATGGGTTTACTCTGGCAACTAAATATACTGCCGCCTATTCTCTGAAGTTATGACTCCTAGCTTAAATCAGCAGTAATATTAAATGCAAATCCAAGCAAGCTGCTGCTTGGATAGTAAATGTGACCAATACCCAAGGCAACTTTGTATATTGTAAACATAACAAAAACCACTGTTTCATTGTCATATAGAGAAGGTGCTGCACTATTGTAGACTGGGGGGACAGCACAAAATGCCGCTACTGATGCTGCTATTGGGGGGAGGATGAGAGGTGTTGATTCCATTTAGAGTGAATTGAATAGCTCAGGGAAGGAGTTCCCAGAGCAATTCAATGCAATGCTAAGTCGGAGTCATGCCTGTACTCGCGGACTAAACAGGGTGTTAAGTCACGGCAACGGGCATCCTCCGAATTAAATTCCTGTTTGCGCCGTGCTAGGTCACAAAACAGCATCGCTTATCTAGTTAAAAATCTAAAAGTAAAAAAAACGAAAAAAAAAACCCACACACATTATACTGTATATAAAATTCAAAAAAAATATAGAAAAATGTAGATAAAACGGGAGTTTATCCTACAACAAAAAGTAGGACATAATGGTCAGTTCCCGGGTGGTTGAAGCTAGATCCAAGTTGGCTAAGGAACCTTTTCCGTCAGGGGGAGGAGTCATGACAAAAAGGGGAGGAGCTAGGCCAGCGGGATAGTTCCTCTACTATCCACGCCACCAACTATTACCTTTAGTAATCAGGTGGCGAGCGAAGTCCGGTACCACTATTTTTCCTTGAATATTACCGACTCCTCCTGTACGCCATTGGTCTGGGAAGCTCACAAGGCCGTTATCAGAGGCCACATCATTAGCTACGCGCCACATAGGAGGAACAGAGAACACAAGCGGAAAATATCGTCCCTTACAGACGAGGTACACACATTAGAATCCCTACACAAGCAAAGGCCCTCACGCTCCCTCTACACACAACTCACATCCGCCAGGGCAGCTCTGAACACCTTGCTGGCCGAAAAAACCGAGCTCTCACTCCGCTGGCTACGACAAAAAATTCTACGAAAAAAGCAATAAAGCCGATACGTTATTGGCCAGCAGAGTGAGAGCCCGAAAGGCACGTACTGCCATTCCGGCCATTAAGGACGACCACGGCTCCCTCCAATATAATCCAGCATCTATTAATTCTCTTTTCAAGACTTACTACGAGCGGCTTTACAACTTACCTGACCCCTCACCTTCGTTGACGTCGACCCATCCTACGATTCCTGAATACTTAACATCCTCTGACCTGCCCTGCATCGACTCAAATACCTCCTCGGTCCTCGATAAACCTATTGCCCCTGAGGAAATTGATCTTGCTATCAAATCTCAGAAGCCGTCCAAAGCCCCAGGCCCAGACGGCTTCCCGATGTCCCATTATAAAACTTTTCAATCCACGCTACTCCCCCACCACACAACAGTATTAAATCTTATACTAGACGGGTCACCCTTCCACTCCCACACAACTAAGGCTGTTATTACAGTGATCCCAAAACCCGACAAGGACCCCCAGCTTGTCTCTAACTACCGGCATATATCACTTTTGAACTCCGACTTGAAAATCTTTGCCAAAGTGTTGGCCAATAGACTCAACCCTATTCTCTCCTCGCTCATACACCCTGACCAGGTGGGCTTCGTCCCTTCTAGTACGGCTCTCGATAATACTAGACGCGTAATTGATATTATTCATCACATTAGCCTACAAAAGATCACGTCTTTGGCACTCGCTTTAGATGCGGAGAAAGCCTTTGACAGGGTATCTTGGCCCTTCGTGAAGCATACCCTCCAGCGTTTTGGCTTTCACAGTAAATTTCTCCAGGCCATTCAGGCCTTATACCAAAACCTCTCGGCGTCTGTACTTTCTAACGGCTTGCTGTCAGACACCTTTACAATCTCCAATGGAACCTGCCAGGTGTGTCCGCTATCACCTCTTATATTCGCACTTGTCATCGAGCCCCTCGCGAACCGTATCCACGCTAACCCTGACATTTCCGGGATATGTATCAATCACGCAGAGTATACCATTTCTCTTTTTGCCGACGATATCCTCCTGACCTTGACGAACCCAACTATTTCTCTCCCGAACCTATTCCGGGAACTATCTATACATAGCAACCTCTCGGGATACAAGATTAACCAGATAAAATCTGAAGCCCTCTCCCTACACATCCCTAAACCTGCAAAGTCCCAACTGCAACAGAATTTTCACCTTTCATGGCGCAAACACTCGCTTAAATATCTTGGGGTTTCCATTACTAAATCCAACAGTACTCTCTACCGCGCTAACTATCCCCCGCTAATTGCTTCTATTCTTAAGGATAGCCATCAATGGGAATCATACTTACTCTCTTGGGTGGGACGTATCAATGCAATAAAAATGAACGCCCTCCCCAAACTCCTATACTTATTCCAGACGCTTCCAATCTTGATCCCTCACCAGTCTTACTACCCTCCAATCTTCTCTATGTAAATGTATTTGGAACCATAAGAAACCCAGAATACGACAAAATATTTTAGCTAAACATTCTCGGAATGGCGGTCTAGGCCTCCCCATCCTCCGGCAATATTACGATGCAACTAAATTGAGCCAAATTATTGCCTGGCATGCTCCAAAACATACTAAACGGTGGGTTGACCTGGAAAGTGATCTCATGGAAATCCCTTCGATTTCATACTTACCTTGGCTTCCTAGCAAGCATCGCCCATAGCCCCGCCACCCTTCACCCACAATAGATTTGACACTTAGCAATTGGCAGAACTTGAACAAAAAACTAAAACTGTCCACTCATCCCTCCCCTCTGACTCCCATCTGGTATAACTCAGCATTTCCCCCGGGGCTCTCTCACCAAATGGTCCACCCTTGGATTTCTGCAGGCGTCACCAGAATTCGCCACTTCACAGGTACACACGCCATTAAATAATTTTCTGATTTACAAAACACATAATCTACCCAACTCTCTGTTCTACCAATATCTTCAAATCCGTCACTATTTCTTTTCTTCATCTACCCTTTCCATTGCCGGTTCCTCCCCTCTAGAGAGATTCTGCATACATAACTCAACTGACAGGGGCGCTATATCTCTTCTCTACAAATCCATCCTCATCCGAAAATCCCTCTGGAGCCGCACGAGCTAGCATGGGAGGCGGACCTCGGACAAAACTTCGACGAGGAGGGGTGGAGCGCAATTCTTTCCGCAATCTCACAATGCTCCATCAGCGTAGCAATCCGCGAAAATTCATACAAAATATATACGAGATGGTACTTGGTACCGGATCGGCTACACAAGATATACCTGGATACCTCCGACCTTTGCTGGAGGAATTGCGGACATGTGGGCACCTTTTATCATATTTGGTGGACCTGCCCGGTAATCATTAAGTATTGGACGATGGTCCGCACGCTCTCGTCTCAACTAATTGATTTACCCGCACCTCTCTCACCTGTTAATCTTCTTCTCTGCGCTTCGCCAGACGTTATTTCTAAGGATTCGAAAAAATTGATCCTCTTTATTTCTTGCGCAGCTAAATACCAAATAGCGCGCAACTGGAAGAGCCCCGAAGCTCCCAGTCGTCAGGCACTAATAAATAGAATTTGGTTTGTCGCAAACATGGAATATATCACCAGCCTCCAACACAACACAGTACAAAAATTCCATTCCACTTGGCTCCCCTGGTAGAGATACCGCGACCACCCCCTCCCAGGATTGAACTAAGAACGAATCCCAACCTATATCTTTTTTTTTTTTTTCCTTCTCTCTCCCCCCCCTCCCTACCCACATCTCCGAGACCCCTGATCCTGGGGAGGACATCTTTTTCTTTTTTCCCTTCTTTCTTCACCCCCTGATATCTCTCTCTAGTAATCCCCATCCCATCTACTCGACCTTTCTATTTTTCCACATACCTACCGACCCCACTTTAGCTCGAAATCTTATGAGCTTGAGCTTCTTCCCGACGTTATGTCTCTTTTTTCTTCAAAACTCTTACTATTCCCATTCTTAATCTCCAGAAGTAGTGCCACTATAGTATATAGTCCTATTCCTCAACTGCCTTTTTTATTCTCTCTTGGAGAAATTTGACGTATATATGCTGATACTGGCTTCCCAGCCACATGTATACCGATTGTGTCATTGTTATTTTTCTATCTTGCTGTTCTGTATGCTTCTCCCTTTCAATAAAAACTACATAAAAAAAAACCCCCACATTAAATCTTACTTACATACAGTCACACTACTGCAGCACTCAGAAAAAAAAATGACAGTAAGGCAGCTTTCAATGCCATTAAAGCTGCTGAAGTAAAGATTTAAGGATTAATTAACTATAATTCATGTACCGTCCAGTTTATCAATGTAAATTTAAAAAAAAAAAAAAAAAAAAAGCTATAACCTTGGATATCTTTTTTAGTTAGAAATGTATCCAATCCGCTTTTGAATGTATTTACAGACTCCTCCATTACCTCCTTCTCTGGCAGGGAGTTCGACATCTTTATTGACCTAACTGTGAAGAATACCTCCTCTAGCCTCAACGAGTTTTTTTTAATGAACATATCCCTTGATATCTCCTTGTATTTTCCCTTTACACATTTGAAGAGATTAATAATGTCTCCTCTCAGACGCCTCTTTTCTCGAGTATATATATTCAAGCTAGTAAGTTTTTCTTCGTAATCCAGTGCCTCTAGCCCTTTATTCAGTTGAGTAACTCTCCTTTGAACTCTTTCGATTTCCCAGATATCTTTTTTATAATGCGGTGCCCAAAACTGATCACAATATTCCAGGTGCGGACGTACCAATGATTTGTAGTGGCAGGATTACACTCTCGTCCCTTGCCTCACTCAATTTCCCGTTTTACGCACGTTAGCACCTTACTTGCCTTCTTTGTTGCACTTTGACATTGTGTACTGTTATTAAGCTTATTATCTATGAGTACCCCCAAGTCTTTTTCCACTAATGTTACTCCTAGATTATCCCCATTTAATGTGTAGGACTAATACCAATTATTCCTAAATACATTATATGCCACACAGAGCACTGGGGCTCTTTGTTTACTTTACATACTGTTTCACTGTGTTGACAATGATATCAGGAATATAAAAAACATGTAACAGAAGGTATCCAATTATATGCAAAAATGTTTAGACGTGGAATAAGGGGGGACGGGGGCGAAAACACATAGGGTCTGCAAAAAGTCGCGGACCCATGTGTTTTCACGGCCATGATCCTAGAAATAAGGGCTTCTTAAAGTGGATTTCATTTCACCTGGCAAAACAAAATCCCTGATAGGATAACCCCTGGCAATGTAATTTACCGTGGCTAATCGGATACCACCCATAGTGAGAAACTCCTCAATGATTTTTCTTGGTCTTGGACTTTGATTTAAAGTCTTTTAAATGTAATATTTATTTATTTTTATTTGCTTAGGTACCGTAATAAAATAATAAATAATAATAATAATTATAAATAATAATAATTATAAATAATAATAATTATAAATAAATAATAATAATAATTAAATAAATAAATAAATAATAATAATTAAATAATAATAATAATAATAATAATAATAATAATAATAATAATAATAATATATACACATGCAAACACACCCGGTATCCGATCTCTAGGTCGACAAGACTTAGGTCGACATTATTTTTTTCACTTCTCAAAAAAAAATTTTTTTAACTTTTTCATACTTTATGATCCACATGGACTGCAACTGGGAACGGAAACCTGTGCGGAGCGCAGCGGGAGTGGAGCGAGGCACCTTTCCCGAAACAAGGGGACATGTAGAACTAATTGGGGTTCCCCGTCACTCTACGAAGAAAACGACACCCAAAAAAACGTCGACTTTTTTCATGTCGACCTAGTGCATGTCGACCTATAAACCATGTTAACCTACTTACTGTCGATCAATAGTGGTCGACCTAGACACTGTCGACCTAAGTCTTTTCTATCTAACATACCACACCCAACTATCATCTGCAAGTGGGATGAATACGGAGATTTATGGTAGAAGTACCATTGTTAAATCTTTCTGCGATGTACACTGGATTCCACAGGGAATAACATTGGGGTGTAGAGTTGGATCTTGATCCGAAGCACCAACAGGCTAAAGCTTTGACTGTTCCCAGAAGGCACTGCACCGCCTCCTCTATAGCCCCGCCTCCAGGCACTGGAGCTGTTTTGGTAACCAGTCCAATGCAGTAGCAGGTAAGAGAGACCGTAGATGTTAGTCACAGAGAACCACATTCTCATGACAGGAGAAGCTAAGCGTGTCACGGTGGGCGCCCTGTGGAATCCAGTGTACCTCGCAGAAAGAGATTTAACAATGGTAAGCCTTACCATAAATCTCCCTTTCTGCAGTGGGGTACACTGGTATTCCACAGGGAATAACATCGGGTATGTCCTAAAGCAATTCCTCATGGGAGGGGATGGACTGTAGCGGGCACAAGAACCCAACATCCAAAGGAAGCATCCTGGGAGGCAGAAGTATCAAAGGGATAGAACCTGATGAACGTGTTCACAGAGGACCACGTAGCCGCCTTGCACAACTTCTTCTGCGGACGCGCCACGGCGGGCCGCCCAAGAAGGTCCAACCGACAGAGTAGAATGGGCCTTGATAGCAGCAGCTGGGAGCCCAGCATGTGCATAAGCTTGTGCAATCACCATTCTAATACATCTGGCCAAGGTTTGCTTATTCACAGGCCAGCCACGTTTGTGAAAAACAAAAATAGTACAAAAAGAGAATCTGACCTCCTGATGTAGGCAGTCCTTTCCACATAAACACGGAGAACCCGTACCACTTCCAAAGATTTTTCTTTAAAGGATAGACCAGAAGAGGTGAAGGCCGGAACCACAATCTCCTGGTTAAGGTGAAAAGAGGATACCACCTTAGGCAAATAACCAGGGCGAGTTTGAAGAACGTCACGGTGAAAAATCAGAAAGGATGGACGACAGGAAAAAGCGCAACACCCTCCTAGCAGAGGCGATAGCCAACAGAAATACGACCTTAAGAGTAAGGCATTTAAGGTCCACAAACGCAAGAGGTTCAAATGGAGACTCTTGCAGGGCATTCACGACGACAGACAGATCCCATGGAGCCACAGGGAGGCTGAAACCGTATAACACCCTGAGTGAAAGTGTGAACGTAAGGAAGAGACGCAATTTTTCTCTGAAACCACACCAACAAGGCAGATATATGAACCTTGCGGGAGGCCAGACGAAGTCCAGGCCTTGCTGTAGAAAAGCCAAAAAGTCTGGAAGTTTTGAAAGTAAAAGCATCATAATTCTTCGCAGCACACCAGGTGAAGTAAAAATTCCAGACCCTGTAATAAATCAAAGCCGAAGCTGGTTTTACGGGCTTTCAACATAGTTTAAATGACCGCCTCAGAGAATCCTTTTGCACTCAGGAGTGATGCTTCAAGAGCCAAGCCGTCAAAGGCAGTCTGGCCAGGTCAGGGTACACAGAAGGGCCCTGAACGAGGAGGGCTGGGCATGGAGGAATTAGAAGAGGACGCTCTATCGAGAGACCCTGCAGGTCTGAGAACCAATGCCGTCTGGGCCATGCTGGAGTGACTAGAAGTAGTATTCCTCCTTCTTGCTTGAACTTCCGTATTACCCTGGGCAGGAGTGACACTGGAGGGAACACGTACGGCACCCGAAAGTTCCATGGAGTTGCCAGTGCGTCCACGAACACTGCTTGAGGATCCCATGTCCTTGCTCCAAAAACCGGAACCTTGTGATTGTGTTGAGATGCCATCAGGTCTACATCCGATAGGCCCCACTTGTCCACTAGGAGTTGAAAGACTTCCGGATGAAGACTCCACTCACCGGCGTGCACGTCCTGACGACGGAGGAAGTCCGCTTCCCAGTTGAGGACCCCCGGAATCAACACTGCCGATATGGCTGGCAGATGGCTTTCCACCCATTGGAGGATTATTGACACTTCCATCATTGCCATGCAGCTTTGAGTGCCACCTTGATGATTTATGTACGCCGCTGTGGTGGCGTTGACTGACTGCACTTGAATATACCTGTTCTGTACCAGAGGCAAGGCCAGTGTCAATGCATTGAACACTGCCTGCAATTTCAGAATGTTGATCGGGAGGAGAGATTCCTCCCTGGTCCACCGACCCTAGAGAGTGTTGCTCCAACACCGCACCTCAACTTCGCAGACTGGCGTCCGTTGTCAGGAGGGACCTGCTCAACTGTTGGTCCCGTAGCCACCAGTTCAGTCACAGACGTACCGCCGGAGTCAAGGAGATCATTTGAGACCTGATACGATGAGGCAGGCCGTCCCATTTGGAAAGGATTAACCTCTGCAGAGGGCGGGAATGAAATTGAGCATACTCTACCATGTCGAAAGCAAACACCATGAGGCCTAGTACTTGCATCGCCGAGTAAATCGACACTCTCTCGCTAGACCAGCGAGGACTTCTTCCAATTGATGAGCCACCCGTGGGCTTGTAGGAATTGGCTGAGGAGGACATCTTGGGAGTTCGCCAGAATCAGCAAGTCGTCCAGATACGGCAGCATCCCGATTCCCTGACGGCCATGACCTTGGTGAAAATCAGAGATGGCGTGGCCAGTATAAAAGGTAGAGCCTAGAACTGAAAATGAAGGTTGCCAATAGCAAACCGCAGATATTGCTGATGCAACATGGCAATAGATATGTGCAGGTAAGCATCCTGTATGTCCAGGGATACCACATAGTCCTCGGGTTCCATGGCCAGCACAATAGAGCGCAGTTTCCATACGGAATTTGGATACTCTTACAAACTTGTTCAATGATTTGAGGTTGAGGAAAGGCCGGAAAGAGCCATTCGGTTTAGGAACTAGAAACAGGGTCGAAGAGTATCCCCTGCCTCTCTGGGACAGAGGTACTGCCATTACCACTCCTGTTTCCAGGAGAAATTGCACAACCAGGTGTAGAGTTTGCGCTTTCAACGGATCTGAAGGAATAACTGTTTAACAGAACTGGCGAGGGGGACGTCTCTTGAAAGAGACAACTTCCCACACCCAGACATCTGAAGTGGTCTTTAACCAGCGCTTGCAGAAGTCGGCCTCCCACCCTGGGGTCCTCCAGGGGGAAGCCTGCCCCATCCTGCAGCAGGCTGGAAGCATGATGGGGCAGGCCTCCTCCTGGGGGACCCCAGGGTGGGAGGCCGACTTTGGACGCAGGCTGACGGGTGGCCCAGGACTGTTTAGATTTGGGCTTAGTGGTTTTGGAAGTATGAGCCTGACCTTTTGCTTTACTTGGAGGTCGATAGGAACGTAAAGTGGTACTCATAGCCTTCTGAGTAGGAGGATTAGTACTTGGGAAAAACGCAGTCTTGGTCGTCACCAAGTCAGTCACAATCTTGTTCAGATCCTCCCCAAAAAGTATGTCTCCCTTGAAAGGAAGTACCTCCAAGGTCTTTTTAGAGTCCAGGTCCACTTTCCAGGACCTCAACCACAGAATCCGGTGAGCCAGGATAGACTTAGTAGAAGCTTTGGCCGCCATGACCCCTGCATCAGAGGCCACCTCCTGAATATAGAGACAGGCTGTGGTAATATACGACAGATATTGCCTGGCAGTGTCAGAAAAATCCTGAGGTAGCTCATTCTCAATTGCCTGAACCCATGCTTTGATTCCTTTTGCCGCCCAAGAGGTAGCCATAGTGGGTCAGGCATCCCTCCACACGCTTATCGGTCGGTTCCTTCAGTGAAGTGACAGTGGTGACAGGCAGAGTAGATGACACCACAAGACGGCCGACATGAGAGTCCACCGGCAGTGGAGTTTCCGCACTTGTTACTCAACTCAGGGATAGGATAACAAGCTAGCATCTTTTAAGACAGGAAAAAATAAGAATTTACTTACCGATAATTCTATTTCTCGTAGTCCGTAGTGGATGCTGGGGACTCCGTCAGGACCATGGGGATAGCGGCTCCGCAGGAGACAGGGCACAAAAGCAAGCTTTTAGGATCACATGGTGTGTACTGGCTCCTCCCCCTATGACCCTCCTCCAAGCCTCAGTTAGGTACTGTGCCCGGACGAGCGTACACAATAAGGAAGGATCTTGAATCCCGGGTAAGACTCATACCAGCCACACCAATCACACCGTACAACTTGTGATCTGAACCCAGTTAACAGTATGATAACAAAGAAGTAGCCTCTTAAAAAAGATGGCTCACAACAATAACCCGATTTTTGTAACAATAACTATGTACAAGTAATGCAGACAATCCGCACTTGGGATGGGCGCCCAGCATCCACTACGGACTACGAGAAATAGAATTATCGGTAAGTAAATTCTTATTTTCTCTAAAGTCCTAGTGGATGCTGGGGACTCCGTCAGGACCATGGGGATTATACCAAAGCTCCCAAACGGGCGGGAGAGTGTGGATGACTCTGCAGCACCGAATGAGAGAACTCCAAGTCCTCTTTAGCCAGAGTATCAAATTTGTAAAATTTTACAAACGTGTTCTCCCCTGACCACGTAGCTGCTCGGCAAAGTTGTAATGCCGAGACCCCTCGGGCAGCCGCCCAAGATGAGCCCACCTTCCTTGTGGAGTGGGCTTTTACAGTTTTAGGCTGTGGCAGGCCTGCCACAGAATGTGCAAGTTGAATTGTGCTACAGATCCAACGAGCAATCGTCTGCTTAGACGCAGGAGCACCCATCTTGTTGGGTGCATACAAGATAAACAACGAGTCAGATTTTCTGACTCCAGCTGTCCTTGAAATATATATTTTCAATGCTCTGACAACGTCCAGTAACTTGGAGTCCTCCAAGTCGCTAGTAGCCGCAGGCACCACAATAGGCTGGTTCAAGTGAAAAGCCGAAACCACCTTAGGGAGAAAATGAGGACGTGTCCGCAGTTCTGCCCTGTCCAAATGGAAAATTAGATATGGGCTTTTGTACGATAAAGCCGCCAACTCTGAAACTCTCCTGGCTGAAGCCAGGGCCAATAGCATGGTTACTTTCCATGTAAGATACTTCAAATCTACCGATTTGAGAGGCTCAAACCAATGAGATTTGAGAAATTCCAAAACTACGTTTAGATCCCACGGTGCCACTGGAGGCACAATTGGGGGTTGTATATGTAGTACACCCTTGACAAAAGTTTGTACTTCAGGGACTGAAGCCAATTCTTTCTGGAAGAAGATTGATAAGGCCGAAATTTGAACTTTAATAGACCCCAATTTGAGGCCCATAGACAATCCTGCCTGCAGGAAATGTAGGAATCGACCCAATTGAAATTCTTCCGTTGGGGCCTTCTTGGCCTCACACCACGCAACATATTTTCTCCAAATGCGGTGATAATGTTGTGCGGTCACTTCCTTCCTAGCTTTAATCAAGGTAGGAATAACTTCCTCTGGAATGCCCTTTTCTTTTAGAATCCGGCGTTCAACCGCCATGCCGTCAAACGCAGTCGCGGTAAGTCTTGGAACATACAAGGTCCCTGCTGAAGCAGATCCCTTCTTAGAGGTAGAGGCCACGGATCTTCCGTGAGCATCTCTTGAAGTTCCGGATACCAAGTTCTTCTTGGCCAATCCGGAGCCACTAGTATTGTTCTTACTCCCCTTTTCCGTATAATTCTCAGTACCTTTGGTATGAGAGGCAGAGGAGGAAACACATACACTGACTGGTACACCCACGGTGTTACCAGAGCGTCCACAGCTATTGCCTGAGGGTCTCTTGACCTGGCGCAATATCTGTCCAGTTTTTTGTTGAGGCGAGACGCCATCATGTCCACCTTTGGTTTTTCCTAATGGTTCACAATCATGTGGAAAACTTCCGGATGAAGTCCCCACTCTCCCGGGTGAAGGTCGTGTCTGCTGAGGAAGTCTGCTTCCCAGTTGTCCACTCCCGGGATGAACACTGCTGACATTGCTATGACATGATTTTCCGCCCAGCGAAGAATCCTTGCAGCTTCTGTCATTGCTCTTCTGCTTCTCGTGCCGCCTTGTCTGTTTACGTGGGCGACTGCCGTGATGTTGTCCGACTGGATCAACACCGGCTGACCCTGAAGCAGCGGTTTCGCCAAGCTTAGAGCATTGTAGATCGCTCTTAGCTCTAGTATATTTATGTGAAGAGACGTCTCCAGGTTTGACCATACACCCTGGAAGTTTCTTCCCTGTGTGACTGCTCCCCAGCCCCGTAGGCTGGCATCCGTAGTCACCAGGACCCAGTCCTGTATGCCGAACCTGCGGCCCTCTAACAGATGGGCACTCTGCAACCACCACAGGAGAGACAACCTTGTCCTTGGTGACAGTGTTATCCGCTGATGCATGTGCAGATGCGATCCGGACCATTTGTCCAGCAGATCCCACTGAAATATTCGTGCATGGAATCTGCCGAATGGAATTGCTTCGTAAGAAGCCACCATCTTTCCCAGGACTCTTGTGCATTGATGTACTGACACATTTCCTGGTTTTAGGAGGTTCCTGACAAGTTCGGATAACTCCCTTGCTTTCTCCTCCGGGAGAAACACCTTTTTCTGAACCGTGTCCAGAATCATTCCCAGGAACAGCAGACGTGTTGTCGGGGACAATTGAGATTTTGGAAGATTCAGAATCCACCCGTGTTGTTGAAGCACTACTTGGGTTAGTGCTACACCGACTTCCAGCTGTTCTCTGGACTTTGCCCTTATCAGGAGATCGTCCAAGTAAGGGATAATTAATACGCCTTTTCTTCGTAGAAGAACCATCATTTCGGTCATTACCTTGGTAAAGACCCGAGGTGCCGTGGACAAACCAAACGGCAGCGTTTGAAACTGATAATGACAGTCTTGTATCACGAACCTGAGATACCCTTGGTGTGAGGGGTAAATTGGGACATGCAGATAAGCATCTTTTATGTCCAGGGACACCATGAAGTCCCCTTCTTCCAGATTCGCTATCACTGCTCTTAGTGACTCCATCTTGAACTTGAATTTCTGTATGTACAGGTTCAAGGATTTCAGATTTAGAATAGGTCTTAACGAACCGTCCGGCTTCGGTACCACAAATAGTGTGGAATAATACCCCTTTCCCTGTTGTAGGAAGGGTACCTTGACTATCACCTGCTGAGAATACAGCTTGTGAATGGCTTCCAATACCGTCGCCCTTTCTGAGGGAGACGTTGGTAAAGCAGACTTTAGGAAACGGCGAGGGGGAGATCTTTCGAATTCCAACATGTAACCCTGAGATACTATCTGCAAGATCCACGGGTCCTTTAGTCGACCCCCCACCGCTCCTGAGTCCGCTTGTAAAGCCCCAGCGTCATGCTGATGGCTTTGTAGAACCCGGGGCGGGCTTCTGGTCCTGGGCAGGGGCTGCTTGCTGCCCTCTCTTACCCTTTCCTCTGCCTCGTGGCAGATAAGACTGTCCTTTTGCCCGCTTGTTTTTATAGGAGCGAAAGGACTGCGGCTGAAAAGACGGTGTCTTTTTCTGTTCGGGAGGGGGTCTGAGGTAAAAAGTGGATTTGCCGGCAGTTGCCGTGGCCACCAGATCCGATAGACCAACCCCAAATAATTCCTCTCCTTTATATGGCAATACTTCCATATGCCTTTTGGAATCCGCATCACCTGACCACTGTCGCGTCCATAAACTTCTTCTGGCAGATATGGACATCGCATTTACTCTCGATGCCAGAGTGCAAACATCCCTCTGAGCATCTCGCATATAAAGAAACGCATCCTTTAATTGCTCTAGAGTCAATAAAATACTGTCCCTATCCAGGGTATCAATATTTTCAGTCAGGGAATCCAACCACACTACCCCAGCACTGCACATCCAGGCTGAGGCTATTGCTGGTCGGAGTATAACACCAGTATGCGTGTATATACTCTTCAGGGTAGTTTCCAGCCTCCTATCTGCTGGATCCTTGAGGGCGGCCGTATCTGGAGACGGCAACGCCACTTGTTTTGATAAACGTGTGAGCGCTTTATCCACCCTAGGGGGTGTTTCCCAGCGCGCCCTAACCTCTGGTGGGAAAGGGTATAATGCCAATAACTTCTTAGAAATTAGCAGTTTTCTATCTGGGTTAACCCACGCTTCATCACACACGTCATTCAATTCCTCTGATTCAGGAAAAGCTACAGGTAGTTTTTTCACCCCCCACATAATACCCCTTTTTGAGGTACCTGCAGTATCAGAGATCTGCAAAGCCTCCTTCATTGCCGTGATCATATAACGTGTGGCCCTATTGGAAAATACGTTTGTTTCTTCACCGTCGACACTAGATTCATCTGTGTCGGTACCTGTGTCGACTGACTGAGGTAAGGGACGTTTTACAGCCCCTGACGGTGTCTGAGACGCCTGAGCAGGTACTAACTGGTTTTTCGGCCGTCTCATTTCGTCAACTGACTTTTGTAATGTACTAACATTATCACGTAATTCCATAATTAAAGCCATCCATTCCGGTGTCGACTCCCTAGGGGGTGACATCACCATTGCCGGCAATTGCTCCGCCTCCACACCAACATCGTCCTCATACATGTCGACACACACGTACCGACACACAGCAGACACACAGGGAATGCTCTTATCGAAGACAGGACCCCACTAGCCCTTTGGGGAGACAGAGGGAGAGTTTGCCAGCACACACCAAAAGCGCTATAAAATGTATATAAACAACCCTAAAAGGTGTTGTTTTTGTTATATGCGCTTTAAATATATAAATATCGCCAAAATATGCCCCCCTTCTCTTTGTTACCCTGTTTCTGTAGTGCAGTGCAGGGGAGAGTCCTGGGAGCCTTCCTCACAGCGGAGCTGAGCAGGAAAATGGCGCTGTGTGCTGAGGAGAATAAGCCCCGCCCCCTATCCGGCGGGCTTTTCTCCCGGGTTTTGAGATATCTGGCCTGGGTTAAATACATACATATAGCCTCAATGGCTATATGTGATGTATTCTTTGCCATCAAAGGTATTAAATATTGCTGCCCAGGGCGCCCCCAGCAGCGCCCTGCACCCTCCGTGACCGTTCAGTGTGAAGTGTGTAGCAACAATGGCGCACAGCTGCAGTGCTGTGCGCTACCTTCATGAAGGCTGAAGAGCCTTCTGCCGCCTGTTTCCGGACCCTCGATCTTCAGCATCTGTAAGGGGGATCGGCGGCGCGGCTCCGGGACGAACCCCAGGGTGACCTGTGTTCCGACTCCCTCTGAAGCTATGTCCAGTAGCCTAAGACTCCAATCCATCCTGCACGCAGGTGAGTTGAAAATCTCTCCCCTAAGTCCCTCGATGCAGTGAGCCTGTTGCCAGCAGGACTCACTGAAAATAATAAACCTAAAAACATTTTCTAAGCAGCTCTTTAGGAGAGCCACCTAGATTGCACCCTGCTCGGACGGGCACAAAAACCTAACTGAGGCTTGGAGGAGGGTCATAGGGGGAGGAGCCAGTACACACCATGTGATCCTAAAAGCTTGCTTTTGTGCCCTGTCTCCTGCGGAGCCGCTATCCCCATGGTCCTGACGGAGTCCCCAGCATACACTAGGACGTTAGAGAAACTTCTTTCCTGGAGAAGACCAGCATTCCTGACGTATGTCAATTAAAAAGGTCAGAATGCGGTAAAACTATTTTAGCAACCTTCTGACGTCCAAACTTATCAGGTTTCTTAGATGTAACAGGAGGATCAATGTCATCATCAATTTGGACAATTAGCTTGATAGCCTCCACAAGGTCAGCAACATTAACCTGGGTTGTAGATTCCTCATCAGAAGCAACTGTATCAGGGTCTGACGGATCAGTATATTCCCCATCTTCATTGGAATAATTATCCGAAATAGTAGTGGATTGTGAGGAAGAAACGGCCCTTTGCCCCAGAGGGACGTGGGGTGGACTTTCGTCTAATAAAAGTCTGATTTAATTGTTGTAACTGGGTAGACAAAGTATCCGCCCATAGCGGATTAACTACAGGGACAATATGTGGCTGTAATGGCACAAGTGGCCCCACAAGGGGCGTGAGACGAGTTTACAAGCGTAGTCAGCATATTTGAAAAAGCTGCCTGAGGTGGGTCCTGATTGACTACAGGTGCCACAGACGGCCTGGGAGATGTATGACCCCCAGCGCCTGAACCAAAAGCTAACACTTCCCCCACTGGTAAACCCGTGACGACAGCACTGCATGATGCAGGAGCGTCCGCGTATGTCCCGCCCTGTGTAGCGGACATTGTATGGGATGTAGCCTTAGGACGTAACAGTACAATATAGCCAGACAAACACAAAAGCCAGCAAATAATCCCCTGTGTTTTGGGACAGTAAATATAGAGCACAGAGGATTTAAGTGGTGTGGGGTGACTGAAAAATACAGTGAGAAATACAAACAGTATATCCTGTGTAGCACTATGTACAGGTTGAGTATCCCATATCCAAATATTCCGAAATACGGAATATTCCGAAATACGGAATTTTTTGAGTGAGAGTGAAATAGTGAAACCTTTGTTTTCTGATGGCTCAATGTACAAAAACTTTGTTTAATACACAAAGTTATAAAAAATATTGTATTAAATGATCTTCAGGCTGTGTGTTTAAGGTGTATATGAAACATAAATGAACTCTGTGAATGTACACAAACTTTGTTTAATGCACAAAGTTATTAAAAATATTGGCTAAAATTACATTCAGACTGTGTGTATAAGTTGTATATGAAACATTAATCTATTCTGTGCTTAGACTTAGGTCCCATCACCATGATATCTCATTATGGTATGCAATTATTCCAAAATACGGAAAAATCCGATATCCAAAATACTTCTGGTCCCAAGCATTTTGGATAAGGGATACTCAACCTGTATTATATGAAACCCTGATGCACCTAGTTCCCCAGGGTACAGAATATAGTGATCGCAAATGTGTGATACACAAGAATGGAATCCACACAGCAGCTACAGGCACAGTCACAGGTACAATGCAGGAATAATTACATATAAACAATAAAAACTGCACTGGACTAGTAATTACATTTAGGTATGTATGTATACAGATATAACAATGCACAGTAAACACTGGATGTATATCACAGAATACTTGTACTAAATATTCAGATAGCAGTACACTTGTTCTTAAATAACACTGTCTAAAATGACATGTAGAATACTTAAGTGTCTGTAAATCCACCTGGATTATACAGAGGAGACAGTGCCCAGCAGCCCCAGAGATCAACCCAACTATGTAATAGCGCCAAAAATCGAGATAGAGCGAGAGAGATGCAGCTCCAGGGCGGGAACACCAGCAGTAGATGGAGCTGGGGGAGGGGCTACAGGTCAGCGCCTTATCCCCCCTGCTGGACTTCACCACTGGGTACTGTGGAGCCTTTTACAAATGGATTTTAATAAATCCGACCTGTGCTCCTTGCCCTGGTGGATACAGTGGGGTCCCTGTGCGACAGTGTCCATGCCAGCGGCGCGGTCCGTCTCCTGGGACAGAGACCGGATTGCGATTTACCGGCGGATCCCGCCTGGGGGACCCCGTTTGCCTGAAAGACCGGTGTGTCTCCGCTGCAAGTACCCGGGAACCAGGCCGCGGGAGTATGCAGTGCCGCTGAGGGAGGTGATGGAGCCGAAGAACAGCATCTCAGAAAGACATAAAAAGTGCTGCGGCCCTTGAAGTCTCCTAAGAATAAGATTTTACTCACCGGTAAATCTATTTCTCGTAGTCCGTAGTGGATGCTGGGAACTCCGTAAGGACCATGGGGAATAGACGGGCTCCGCAGGAGACTGGGCACTCTAAAAGAAAGATTAGGTACTATCTGGTGTGCACTGGCTCCTCCCTCTATGCCCCTCCTCCAGACCTCAGTTAGGATACTGTGCCCGGAAGAGCTGACACAATAAGGAAGGATTTTGAATCCCGGGTAAGACTCATACCAGCCACACCGTATAACTCGTGATACTATACCCAGTTAACAGTATGAAATATAACTGAGCCTCTCAACAGATGGCTCAACAATAACCCTTTAGTTAGGCAATAACTATATACAAGTATTGCAGACAATCCGCACTTGGGATGGGCGCCCAGCATCCACTACGGACTACGAGAAATAGATTTACCGGTGAGTAAAATCTTATTTTCTCTGACGTCCTAGTGGATGCTGGGAACTCCGTAAGGACCATGGGGATTATACCAAAGCTCCCAAACGGGCGGGAGAGTGCGGATGACTCTGCAGCCCCGAATGAGAGAACTCAAGGTCCTCCTCAGCCAGGGTATCAAATTTGTAGAATTTAGCCAACGTGTTTGCCCCTGACCAAGTTGCAGCTCAGCAAAGTTGTAAAGCCGAGACCCCTCTGGCAGCCGCCCAAGATGAGCCCACTTTCCTCGTGGAATGGGCTTTTACTGATTTAGGATGCGGCAATCCAGCCGCAGAATGCTCCAGCTGAATTGTGCTACAAATTCAGCGAGCAATAGTCTGCTTAGAAGCAGGAGCACCTATTTTGTTGGGTGCCTACAGGATAAAAAGCAAGTCAGTTTTCCTGACTCCAGCCGTCCTGGAAATATAAATTTTTAAGGCCCTGACTACGTCCAGTAACTTGGAATCTTCCAAGTCCCTAGTAGCCGCAGGCACTACAATAGGTTGGTTCAAGTGAAAAGCTGATACCACCTTAGGGAGAAACTGGGGACGAGTCCTCAATTCTGCCCTATCCATATGGAAAATCAGATAAGGGCTTTTACATGACAAAGCCGCCAATTCTGACACACGCCTGGCCGAAGCCAAGGCCAATAACATGACCACTTTCCACGTGAGATATTTCAAATCCACAGTTTTAAGTGGCTCAAACCAATGTGATTTTAAGAAACTCAACACCACGTTGAGATCCCAAGGTGCCACAGGAGGCACAAAAGGGGGCTGAATATGTAGCACTCCCTTTACAAATGTCTGAACTCCAGGCAGTGAAGCCAGTTCTTCTTGGAAGAAAATCGACAGAGCCGAAATCTGGACCTTAATGGAACCCAAGTTTAGGCCCATAGTCACTCCTGACTGTAGGAAGTGCAGAAAACGACCCAGCTGAAATTCCTCTGTTGGGGCCTTCCTGGCCTCACACCACGCAACATATTTTCGCCAAATATGGTGATAATGGTTTGCGGTTACTTCTTTCCTGGCTTTTATCAGCGTAGGAATGACTTCCTCCGGAATGCCCTTTTCCTTTAGGATCTGGAAGTCAACCGCCATGCCGTCAAACGCAGCCGCGGTAAGTCTTGGAACAGACAGGGCCCCTGCTGTAGCAGATCCTGTCTGAGCGGTAGAGGCCATGGGTCCTCTGATATCATTTCTTGAAGTTCTGGGTACCAAGCTCTTCTTAGCCCATCCGGAACCACGAGTATCGTTCTTACTCCTCGTTTTCTTATTATTCTCAGTACCTTTGGTATGAGAGGCAGAGGAGGGAATACATAAACCGACTGGTACACCCACGGTGTCACTAGAGCGTCCACAGCTATTGCCTGAGGGTCCCTTGACCTGGCGCAATATCTAGTTTGTTTGTTTAGGCGGGACGCCATAATGTCCTCCTGTGGCCTTTCCCAACGGTTTACCAACAGTTGGAAGACTTCTGGATGAAGTCCCCACTCTCCCGGGTGTAGGTCGTGTCTGCTGAGGAAGTCTGCTTCCCAGTTGACCACTCCCGGAATGAACACTGCTGACAGTGCTAAGACGTGATTTTCCGCCCATCGGAGAATCCTTGTGGCTTATGCCATCGCCATCCTGCTTCTTGTGCCGCCCTGTCGGTTTACATGGGCGACTGCCGTGATGTTGTCTGATTGGATCAGTACCGGCTGGTTTTGAAGCAGAGGCCTTGCCAGACTTAGGGCATTGTAAATGGCCCTCAGTTCCAGAATATTTATGTGTAGGGATGACACCTGACTTGACCAAAGTCCTTGGAAATTTCTTCCCTGTGTGACTGCCCCCCAGCCTCGAAGGCTGGCATCCGTGGTTACCAGGACCCAGTCCTGTATGCCGAATCTGCGGCCCTCTTGAAGATGAGCCCTCTGCAGCCACCACAGTAGAGATACCCTGGTCCTTGGAGACAGGGTTATCAGCCGATGCATCTGAAGATGCGATCCCGACCACTTGTCCAAGAGGTCCCACTGAAAGGTTCTTGCATGGAACCTGCCGAATAGAATTTTGCTTCGTAAGAAGCTACCATTTTTCCCAGGACTCGTGTGCAGTGATGCACAGATACCTGTTTTGGTTTCAGGAGGTCTCTGACTAGAGATGACAGCTCCTTGGCTTTCTCCTGCGGGAGAAACACTTTTTTCTGTTCTGTGTCCAGAACCATCCCCAGGAACAGTAGGCGTGTGGTAGGAACCAGCTGTGACTTTGGAATGTATAGAATCCATCCGTGCTGTTGTAGCACTTCCCGAGATAGTGCTACTCCGACCAACAACTGCTCCTTGGACCTCGCCTTTATAAGGAGATCGTCCAAGTACGGGATAATTAAAACTCCCTTTTTTCGAAGGAGTATCATCATTTCTGCCATTACCTTGGTAAAGACCCTCGGTGCCGTGGACAGTCCAAACGGCAGTGTTCGGAATTGGTAATGGCAATCCTGTACCACAAATCTGAGGTACTCCTGGTGAGGATGGTAAATGGGGACATGTAGGTAAGCATCCTTGATGTCCAGGGATACCATGTAATCCCCCTCCTCCAGGCTTGCAATAACCGCCCTGAGCGATTCCATCTTGAACTTGAATTTTTTTATGTATGTGTTCAAGGATTTCAAATTTAAAATGGGTCTCACCGAACCGTCTGGTTTCGGTACCACAAACAGTGTGGAATAGTAACCCCGTCCTTGTTGAAGTAGGGGCACCTTGACTATCACCTGCTGGGAATACAGCTTGTGAATTGCCTCTAGCACAGCCTCCCTGCCTGAGGGAGTTGTCGATTTGAGGAAACGGCGGGGGGGAGACGCCTCGAATTCCAGCTTGTACCCCTGAGATACTACTTGAAGGATCCAGGGATCCACCTGTGAGCAAGCCCACTGATCGCTGAAATTTTTGAGGCGGCCCCCCACCGTACCTGGCTACGCCTGTGGAGCCCCCGCGTCATGCGGTGGACTCAGAGGAAGCGGGGGAAGAATTTTGATACTGGGAACTGGCTGACTGGTGCAGCTTTTTCCCCCTTCCCTCGTCTCTGTGCAGAAAGGAAGCGCCTTTGACCCGCTTGCTTTTCTGAAGCCGAAAGGACTGTACCTGATAATACAGTGCTTTCTTAGGCTGTGAGGAAACCGGAGGTAAAAAATTTTCTTCCCAGCTGTTGCTGTGGATACGAGGTCCCAGAGACCATCCCCAAACAATTCCTCACCCTTATAAGGCTCTATGTGCCTTTTAAAGTCAGCATCACCTGTCCAGTGTCGGGTCTCTAATACCCTCCTGACAGAATGGACATTGCATTAATTTTGGATGCCAGCCGGCAAAATATCCCTCTGTGCATCCCTCATATATAAGACGACGTCTTATGTTCGCAAAATAGTATCCCTGTTTGACAGGGTTACAGACCACGCTGCAGCAGCACTATCTGCAGGTCTCAGTCTAGTACCCGAGTGTGTAAATACAGACTTCAGGATAGCCTCCTGCTTTTTATCAGCAGGTACCTTCAAAGTGGCCGTATCCTAAGACGGCAGTGCCACCTTTTTTGACAAACGTGTGAGCGCCTTATCCACCCTAGGGGATATCTCCCAGCGTAACTTATCCTCTGGCGGGAAAGGGTACGCCATCAGTAACTTTTTAGAAATTACCAGTTTCTTATCGGGGGAACCCACGCTTTTTCACACTTCATTCACTCATTTGATGGGGGAACAAAACACTGCCTGCTTTTTCTCCCCAAACATAAAACCCTTTTATAGTGGTACTTGGGTTAATGTCAGAAATGTGTAACACATTTTTTATTGCCGGGATCATGTAACGGATGTTCCTAGTAGATTTTGTATATGTCTCAACCTCGTCGACACTGGAGTCAGACTCCGTGTCGACATCCGTGTCTGCCATCTGAGGGAGTGGGCGTTTTTGAGCCCCTGATGGCCTTTGAGACGCCTGGGCAGGCGCGGGCTGAGAAGCCGGCTGTCCCATAGCTGTTACGTCATCCAGCCTTTTATGTAAGGAGTTGACACTGTCGGTTTATACCTTCCACCTATCCATCCACTCTGGTGTCGGCCCCACAGGGGGCGACATCACATTTATCGGCATCTGCTCTGCCATCACATAAGCCTCCTCATCAATCGTGTCGACACAGCCGTACCGACACACCGCACACACACAGGGAATGCTCTGACTGAGGACAGGACCCCACACAGCCCTTTGGGGAGACACAGAGAGAGTATGCCAGCACACACCAGAGCGCTATATAATTTAGGGATTAACACTCTATTGAGTGAATTTTTCCCAATAGCTGCTTGTATATACAATATTGCGCCTAAATTTTGTGCCCCCCCCCCTCTCTTTTTAACCCTTTGAGCCTGCAAACTACAGGGGAGAGCCTGGGGAGCTGTCTTCCAGCTGCACTGTGAAGAGAAAATGGCGCCAGTGTGCTGAGGGAGATAGCTCCGCCCCTTTTTCGCAGACTTTTCTCCTGTTTTTTTATGGATTCTGGCAGGGGTATTTATCACATATATAGCCTCAGGGGCTATATATTTTGATATATTTGCCAGCCAAGGTGTTTTTATTGCTGCTCAGGGCACCCCCCCCCCAGCGCCCTGCACCCTCAGTGACCGGAGTGTGAAGTGTGCATGAGGAGCAATGGCACACAGCTGCAGTGCTGTGCGCTACCTTGGTGAAGACTGATGTCTTCTGCCGCCGATTTTCCGGACCTCTTCTTGCTTCTGGCTCTGTAAGGGGGGCGGCGGCGCGGCTCCGGGAACGAACACCAAGGCCAGTTCCATGCGGTCGATCCCTCTGGAGCTAATGGTGTCCAGTAGCCCAAGAAGCCCAAGCTAGCTGCAAGCAGGTAGGTTCGCTTCTTCTCCCCTTAGTCCCTCGATGCAGTGAGCCTGTTGTCAGCAGGTCTCACTGTAAAATAAAAAACCTAAAATAAACTTTCTTTCTAGGAGCTCAGGAGAGCCCCTAGTGTGCATCCAGCTCGGCCGGGCACAGAAATCTAACTGAGGTCTGGAGGAGGGGCATAGAGGGAGGAGCCAGTGCACACCAGATAGTACCTAATCTTTCTTTTAGAGTGCCCAGTCTCCTGCGGAGCCCGTCTATTCCCCATGGTCCTTACGGAGTTCCCAGCATCCACTAGGACGTCAGAGAAAAGCTCTTTTCAGGGCTGCCTAGCGCAGCCCCACCTGTTAGTGACCTGCACTGCAGGCACTAACTTACAAACTGAGCTCCAGTGCCTGGAGGCGGGGCTATAGAGAAGGCAGTGCAGTGCATCCTGGGAACAGTCAAAGCTTTAGCCTGTTGGTGCCTCGGATCAAGATCCAACTCTACACACCGATGTTATTCCCTGTGGAATACCAGTGTACCCCGCTGCAGAAAGTCATTTGTGGGAGTTGCTTGTAATGCAAAATTATGCAACGACCACTGAAGCAAAAATATATGGAATGCATCTAAAAGAATGTGCAGATGTATTGGGTTTTGGAGAGCTGCATTTGCCTTAAAAAATGCAGCTCTCCAAACACCTTTGTTCCCTAAACTATAGCAGCAGTTGGGTCAGTTACAAGGTTAAACATTGTAAAATTCCCCTGCTGCCCATCACTGTGCCGCAACCAATACAGGTGGAGTGTATTTTCGCCGTGCAACTGTGCGATCGCAACCGATTTTGTGCAGTCTCTGCGCAGCCCAGAACTTACTCATCCCATGCGATTGATTCCTGCTGATCGGGGGCGGAGCTGATGTCAGACACCCTCCCTGAAAACGTCTGAGCCCGCCTGCGTTTTTCCGGCCACTCCCGGAAAACTGTAATTTGCCACCCACAAACGGCCTCTTCCCATCAATCACCTTGCGAACACCCGTGCGCTTTGATTTTTCACACCATCCCATCGCTAGGCGCCGATGCCTGTTGCATGACGCGCCTGCGCATTTCGGTGCATACACATGCGCAGTTCGGATCTGATCGTCCGCTGTGCGAAAACACCTCCAGTGCTATTCGTCATAATGTATTAACCGTGGGCACTACTATTTGGCATAACGTGAACTGTGGGTCTACTATTTGGGGGGACCCATGCCAGCCATGGAGGCAGACGAATACTTTCCTGAACGCCACAGTCCACACTAGTATGCTTAGTCAAGCCACCTATATAGCGACAGGAACCTCAAGGACGTCATATCCTCTGAGGCCACACTCCTTGTAGCAAGACCACGCCCATTCTTTGGGAGCGCGTGTGCCTTCGGAGCGCACAATTATGCCCGTCACCACTAACTTCTTCCCCTATCATGTTAGTAGCCACAGAGAACCACATTCTCACAACAGGAGAAGGTACGAGCGGCTAATGCCATACAAACCCAAAGAAGCTAAGTGTGTCAGGGTGGGTGCCCTGTGGAATCCAGTGTACCTCGCAGAAAGAGATTTAACAATGGTAAGTCTTACCATAAACCTCCTTTTCTGCAGTGGGGTACACTGGTATTCCACAGGTAAAAACATCGCAGATGTCCAAAAGCAGTTCCTCATGGGAGGGGACGCACTGTAGCGGGCACAAGAACCCGGCGTCCAAAAGAAGCATCCTGGGAGGCGGAAGTATCAAAGGCATAGAACCTAATGAACGTGGTCACTGAGGACCAGGTAGCCGCCTTGCATAATTTTTCTAGGGACACGCCACGGCAAGCCACCCAAGAAGGTCCAACAGACAGAGTAGAATGGGCCTTGATAGTAGCAGGAGCTGGAAGTCCAGCCTGGAGCTTGTGCAATCACCATTCTAATACATCTGGCCACATTTGTGAAAACCAAAAAGGACAAAGAGAATCAGATCTCCTAAGAGAGGCGGTTCTCTTCACATATATACGGAGAGCCCGTACCACATCCAAAGACCATTCTTTGGAGGACAGACTAGGAGGGATAAAGGCCGGAAACCACAATCTCTTGGTTAAGGTGGAAAGACGACACCACCTTAGGTAGATAACCAGGGCGAGTTCTAAGAACCGCACGATCACTGTGAAAAATCAGAAAGGTGCCTTATACTGTCGGTCACCCTAAGTCTGAAACCCTTCTAACAGGGGCAATAGCCAACAAAAACATGACCTTAACCGTAAGCCATTTAAAGGTCCACAGACTCAAGAGGTTCAAACGGAGATTCTTGTAGGGCATCCATAACAGACAAATCCCAAGGAGATATAGGAGGGACATAGGGAGGTTGAATCAGTAAAAAAAAAAAACCACCCTGAGTGAACTTCAGGCAGAGACGCAATTTTTCTCTGAAACCATAGAGACGAGGCTGAAATACGCACCTTGAGGGAGGCCAGATGAAGGCCTAAGTCCAGGCCTTGTTGTAGAAAAGCCAAAAGTTTGACAATACTGAACTTGTATGCATCATAATTCTTAGCCGCACACCAGGTGAATAAAGAATTCCAGACCCTATAATGAATCGGAGCCAAAGCTAGTTTACGGGCTTTCAACATCGTTTCAATGACCGCCTCAGAAAATCCTTCGGCCCTCAGAACTGAAGCTTCAAGAGCCACTCCGTCAAAGCCAGTCGGGCAAGATCCTGGTACACAAGGACCCTGAAAGAGGAGGTCTGGGCGTTGCGGAAGTAGAAGAGGACGCTCTATCGAGAGACCCTGTACGTCGGAGAACCAATGCAGTCTGGGCAACGCTGGAGTGACTAGAAGTAGTATACCTCCTTCTTGCTTGAAATTCTTTATTACCCTAGGCAGAAGTGACACCGGAGGGAACACGTACGGCAGCCGAAAGTTCCATGGAATTGCCAGTACTTTCACGAACGCTGCTTGAGGATCCCTTGTCCTTGCTCTAAAGACCGGAAACCTTGTGATTGTGTCGAGACACCATCTGGTCTACATCTGGTAGGCCCCAATTGTCCACTAGGAGTTGAAAGACTTCCGGATAAAGACTCCACTATCCAGCATGTACGTCCTGACGACTGGGTAAGTCCGCTTCCCAGTTGAGGAACCCCGGAATGAACACTGCCGATATGGCTGGCAGATGGCGTTCCGCCCATAGAAAAATATTTGACACTTCCATCATTGCCATGCAGCTTCGAGTACCACCTTGATGATTTATGTACGCCACCGTGGTGGCGTTGTCCGACTGTACTTGAACAGGCCTGTTCTGTACCAGTTGCAGAGCATTGAACACTGCCCGCAGCTCCAGAATATTTATCGGGAGGAGAAATTCCCCTTGGCCCACCGACCCTGAAGAGAGAGTGTTGCTCCAACAGTGCGCCCCAACCTCACAGACTGGCATCCGTTGTTAGGAGGACCAGGTGGAGATCCAGAAGGGACGACCCCTGCTCAATTGTTGGTCCTGGAGCCACCAGCTCAGAGACAGCGGAACTGCCGTCAAGGAAATCATGTGAGACCTAATCCGGCCGTCCCACTTAGAAAGGATTAACCTCTGCAGAGGGCGAGAATGACATTGAGCGTACTCTACCATGTCGAAAGCCGACTTCATGAGGCCTAATTCTTGCATCGCCAAGTGTATCGACACTCGTGGGCGAGAGAGATAGCATCTTATCCTGTCCTGAAGTTTCAGGACCTTCTCCGGAGACCAGAACAACCGTTGGTTGTGTGCGTCTAGTAACGCCCCCAGGTGCACCATGCTCTGAGCAGGGACCAGTGAGGATTCTTCCAGTTGCTGAGCCACCCGTAGGCTTGTAGAAATTAGACCGTCAGTTTCAGATGACTGAGGAGAACCTCTAGGGAGTTCACCAGGATCAACAAGTCGTCCAGATACGGCAGGATCCTGATACCCTGATGGCGGAGAAGGGCCAAGGTAACTGCCATTACCTTGGTGAAGATCTGTGGAGCCGTGGTCAGTCCAAAAGGAATGTGTAGGTAAGCATCCTGTATATCCAGGGATACCATATAGTCCTTAGGCTCCAAAGCCAGAACAATCGAGCGAAGAGTTTCCATACGGAATTTGGATACCTTCACAAATTTGTTCAAAGACTCGAGGTTGAGAATGGACCGGGAGGATCCATTCGGTTTACGTTACTAGGAACAGTGTTGAATAGTACCCCCTGCCTCTCTGAGACAGAGGCACCGGCACTATCACTCCTATGTCAAGGAGGGATTGTACCACCAAATGTACAGTTCTTGCTTTCAAAGGATCCGAAGGGATATTTGTCAAGCAAAACTGGCGAGGGGGACGTGTCTTGAAAGAGATGGCGTATCCGTGAGTGACGACTTCCCTCACCCAGGCGTCTGAAGTGGTCTGTAACCATACCTGGACGAACCGCAGAAGTCGGCCTCCCATCCTGGGGTCCACCAGGGGGAGGCCCGCCCCGTCATGCAGCTTGTCTGATTTGGAAGCAGGCTGACGGCCAGCCCAGGAACGTTTACATTTGGGCTTAGAGGTTTTGGAAGTGCGAGCCTGTTTCGGGTACGCATGACCCTTTGCTTTACTTGGGGAACGAAAGGTGGTACTCTTAGCCTTTGGAGCCGAAGGATTAGTACTAGGCAGACATGCAGTCTCAGCAGACGCTAAGTCAGCAACAATCTTGTTCAGATCTTCCCCAAAAAGGATGTTTCCCTTAAAAGGGATCACCTCCAAGGTCTTTTTAGAGTCCAGGTCCACAGACCAAGACCAAAACCACAGAACCAGGTGAGCCAGAATGGACGTAGTAGACGCTTTGGCCGCCAGCACAACATGCTAGCATCTTTTTAGACAGAAAGAATTTCTTTCCAGGAAACTCCCAGGATTCCTGACGTATGTCAACTAAATGGTCAGAATGTGGCAAGACTAAATTAGTAATCTTCTGACGTTTGAACTTATCAGGTTTCTTAGACATATTTGGAGGGTCAGTTTCATCATCAATCTGAAGAATCAGTTTGATAGCCTCCTGTGTTGTAGGTTCCCCATCAGAAGCATCTGCATTAGTGTCTGATGGATCAGTATTTCTCCGGCAGGGTCCACAGGTTATCCACAGGATAACAATGGGATATGAATGAGCGACAGCAGATTGGCAACAAACGATCACAAGCTTTCAGTCCTCCCAGGATGCAACGGGCTCGTCCATATATCCCCCGCCTACTGGCTTAGGCAAATCAGTTTTTTGTTTGGTGCAGCAGGAGCCGGACCATGGTCACACGGCTGCTGTTCTTTGGCAGCCCTAAGCTTTATTAATTTATTTTTATAGTCTTACTATGTTTTCTGAGTGATCTTTCCTAACAGCATCTTACACGCATATTGGAAAGAGTCGCTCCAACAGCTCTCCGCCTGGTCGCAACAACGCATACCAACGGTGCAAGTGCTGTCTCGGCGGGCATCTGTGTCAGACATACTAGCAGGTCCAGAAGACGTTACCAGGCTGTGGACGGAGCACGGGGGGGCGGGGGGTGTAAGGCATCTGTTCCACTTAGGTGGAGAATACAGACACAGCCGCACTGTACCGGGAGGAGACTACCAAACAGTAGCTGGCGCGCCGCCACCACGGGTGCTCCAGCGCTAGGCCTTAGGGATCATAAAGCACCAGGATTAGTATGAGGCTGCGATCCCTAGGGTTGATGTCAGCAGTGGGGAGTCAGATGCTCTCCTGGTCGCCCCTCCCCCCAGTTTATGACCAGTTTCCACGCGTCTCCTGCCATGAACTGTTGCCTCACTTCCGTCTCAGACGCTACCACGAGGGCTGCATCTGTGTACACTAAGCGTTATCGCGAGGAGACCGGGTCGCAGACCGGTGCGTCTGCATGCACAAGTCCGTTCACTGAGCGTCTGTGTTCACTAAAAATTCCCGGAGCGACAGTGTACACTAGTAGCGTCTGGATCCACTCAGCATTCACTAGCGTATTGATCGATCTTGGAAGTGAGGTGAGTCTCCCTGTATCCCACTCTACCGAGTACGGGTTATACAGCACTAAGTTTCTATCTACTTTAGTTAGTATGAATAATTAAATTTAGTGCCTATTGCATATGAGTGTGTACATTACTGTGGTTTTCTTCGCTATGCGTCTGAATACGTTAAGATCTGTATAAAACAGAAATCAGTAATATGTACTCCTACATACTTTACAATGTGTTTGTAGTTGATATTATGCTTATATGACTAATATATAAATGTGACTGCTAGTGTGATTACTGACTTTATATATGTTTGTCAGTTGGTCTTCTGATCCTCAATGCACGAGTAGGGTCGGATTGATATCACTTTAGAGAGATAAAAGTGTTACAGTCACAAATGGTGTTGTATGCTGTGAAAGTACTGATTAATTATCAGGTCTAATAGCTACAGCTGTGTCACACTGGATATCGCCAATCATCTGATGTTGGAAGGTAAGCAGTGGTAGGCCTGGTTCATTTTTGAAAACCACCTGGGAAACCAGGTGCGGTAAGTACCAACATTCATATCATGTTGTTTTGTATTATCCTCTATGATCTGGTACATGGGTTATACGTAAAATGGTGTGTGGTTCAGCATAATACATCCCTGATCTACATCAGGTGTAGATACGATGTTTACACAGACCTTGTCCAGTTTAGTTGGAAAGTTAATTCTTACAGCTTCAATACCAGGAATAGGGGTCCCTGTTAACCCATATATGCAGCTCCTTACCTACGGTATTTCCCCAACAGCTTCTCCAAATAAGTCAAGCTGATAAATAGAGTTAAAATAAATCCTCACTTCACAGACTACACAGGATAATTAATCAGTCGATGAAAGCTCTATACACTCTACTTCGGCACACGAAGAACAGATAAAAGGGTATCAGCTCAGTAAATAAACTGAAAATATAAGAGTAGTAGAGGCTAGTCTGTTCATAGAGGCAGCAGAGACTGGGTTAAAAATAAGGGTGCACCCTTATTTAAACGTCCCAAAACACGAACAGCTGAGAATCGGGAAAATGTTTGGGCTACGGTCCAATATCCTTTTCCAGCTGGGGACTAAAAAAAAAAAAAAAAGTGCCTCCTGAAATAGGTATGCATACTGGATAGTGCAAAAACCTATATGGCCTCTGCCGTCATCAAAAAAGAGTAATGGTTTTCAAAAAAACCATAATGTCGCTGTTTAGGGCAGTCATAAGGCCAGCCATGACTTCAGCTGGCATGAAAGCAAATAGCTGCCTGGGCTGAGGTACTTGAAGACATATTTTCTGTACCTGCAAGGGAGCAGGAATCCCATATAAGTTTACAAACAGGCAGCAAATATATGGGTTATGCTTTTGGGGCATCAACCTTAACAATAGCTGCTAACAGATCAATTTGCTTAATACAGGTTGAGTCTCCCTTATCCAAAATGCTTGGGACCAGAGGTATTTTGGATATGGGATTTTTCCGTATTTTGGAATAATTGCATACCATAATGAGATATCATGGCGATGGGACCTAAATCTAAGCACAGAATGCATTTATGTTACATATACACCTTATACACACAGCCTGAAGGTCATTTTAGCCAATATTTTTTAGAACTTTGTGCATTAAACAAAGTGTGTGTACATTCACACAATTCATTTATGTTCCATATACACCTTATACACACACAACCTGAAGGTCATTTAATACAATATTTTTAATAACTTTGTGTATTAAACAAAGTTTGTGTACATTGAGCCATCAGAAAACAAAGGTTTCACTATCTCACTTTCACTCAAAAAAGTCCGTATTTCGGAATATTCCGTATTTCGGAATATTTGGATATGGGATACTCAACCTGTACAGGCAAAGCCAATTCAGAATCAAAGGCGGTTCTGGGAACTTGACTTTGGTTTAAAGTCTCTGTTGAGTAAGCAGATAGTGGAGAGTCAGAAGCAGACTCCAAGAAGGTAACGTTTCCTTCCACATATAACCCGTAGTTAGGGGTCTGGTTTAGGCCTTTTTTCGGTCATAAAGGAAAAGCAATAGGTTCGTAACAGTGACCAGAGAGCCAGCTTCCAAACCAGACGATAATCCATCAGCGTGATGGTACAGGCCTTTTTCTGGGGGATCCCAGGGAAGGGGGCCGGCCTCTCAGGTTGCACAGATCCGGTAACAGATGTTGGGGTGCAAGAAGCAGTAGCTCTAGTTTATGCTTTCCTTTTCAAGAGCATCTTCCTCGAAGATTCTTCCGCTCCAGCCCGTTCCAGGCAAAGGCGAAGATAAGGGGATCGCAGGCTTTTGTCAGGAGTAGTCATCCCGGTAACCCATGCAATGGGGACAGGGGGTTTACTCCAACCTGGGGTTGATTCAGAAAATTTATTTACTCCATTCTCAATCTCTAAAATCCTAAACAGATAATTTTGGGTACCATGGTTCAAATGGAAGCACTCCATAGTGGGTAAGGAACCAGTATATTACATAGTATCCCTGGATAGTCAAGATGCTTAACTACAGGTTCCTATAACACGGTCCATCAGTGTTATTTCAATGCTTACCATCCTTCGGCAACTTTCAGTTCTAGGTCTTACCCGTTGGGTAACCACAGCCCCAGAGTATGTTCTAAAATAAATTATGGCAGTTTATCTCCGCAAGCAGGGGATAAGAAAAATTGCCATACCTCAACCACCTGTTTTTCTGGAACAAATACAAGAAAAGTTTTGGTGTCATTCCGAACAGACCAATAAGTTGTCTGTAGGGGTACCGGTGGTTCATAGATGGGGCAAGGTCATCCCTGGATCCATCACAACAGATGACTCACGGGGAGGCTGAACTGAATCAAAGATTGTAGATATCCAAGGTACAGTCAAGAACTCAGGAGGTGTTACATAGTCAAACAATATCAATTCACGCAGCACGCGAATGATGGGTTTGATGGTGTCAACATCGGTGGAGTACGAACAATTCTACTCAAGACTTCTGCAGCTTCGGTCTACAGCTGCATCACACCTGATGGGTCCAATCTCATCTGATGCTGGAAGTCAACCAGTGTTGTGCCTGATTAAAAATCTCTGATAGCAGACCACCTGTGAATACCAGGTGTTGAATGTGGGCCAGATGGACAGTAAACGAACAAATGTGGTACTGTCACAGAAGGTAAGAAAGTCAGTAACCTGGTGGCTACAGACATCCCATTTAAACAAGGGGACAACCTTGTTGGATATCAGGTTAGCAGTTCCTGATAACAAATGTCAGTCTTCGGGCTGGGGAAGGACATTGTCCGAAAGATAAATATTCCGGGATTATGAATCACAGAAGAAAGTTGCCTGCTAATGAACCTATTAGCATTTCGGGCCACATACATGATCATGGTTTGGGCAAAGGACGTTCCTAAAGGAAAACTAGTCCAGATTCACAGGACAAGGCAACGGCAATAGTGTACCTCAACCTTGAGAGTAACACGCAGCTAAACAACAAGGAAGGAGGTAAGTCACATACTAAAGTGTGCAGAACTCCATCTTCCAGCCTTGTCCGCGGTATTCGTTCCAGCAGTCCTAAACTGGAGAGTAGACTTTCACAGTCGACACGTCATTCAGTTAAGCGAATGGGCTCTACACTCAAAAGTCATTTCAGACTCTGGTAGACAAGTGGGGTTTGCCAGAGATGGAGCTTAGGAAGTGCCATCGGCAAAAGACCCATACAAGGGTCAGGAACAAGGGATCAGGTAGTGATCTTTGTGTATGTCTTTCGATAAAGTGGGAATTTCATTTCACTTGTGTGTATCCTCTGATCATCCTGCTACCACAGGATGGTGAGGAAAAATACAAGGGTGCCTTATCTTTTTCCTCCAATCATCCTGCTACAGGGTAGTGAGGAAGATAAAAGAAGCTAAGGGTGCCGTGATTCTAATAGCTCCGGCTTGGCCAGAAGGTGTTGATACACAGATCCGCAGAGAATGTCGATGGATGCTCCATTTCCGATTCCTCAAACCCCAAGTTTGCTAATGCAGGGTCCTTATTATAACAAGGCATCTGGATAAGCTGTCTTTCACGGCGTGACTCTTAAAATCTATATCCTGAAGTAAAGAGGATTCTCACAGGTAGATCATACAATGTTCAGAGCAGGAAAGACTTCCTCGGCTCATATTTACCACCGAATATAGCAAGTCTATAATCATTGGTATAATGGAAGAATTATGGACCCAAAATCTTTCAGAATTTTCAGGGTTCTAGCGGGAGGCGGTCAAGATCCCGCCGGGCGGAATCTCGGCGGTCGTAATACCGACCAGCACAATCCCGACATATTCTCTCTCCGTGGGTGTCCACGACACCCATAGAGGGAGAATATAACAGTGTGCCGAGCGTAGCGAGGTACCGTGCCCGCAAGGGGCTGCGTTCCGCTCGCCACCCGTGTCGGGATTGTGTGGTCGGGATTCCGGCGTCGGTATTTCGACCGCCGGGATCCCGTCCAGCGGGATTTAGTACTGATCCCGTTCTAGCATTCCTTCAGACGGGAGTGGATAAAGGTTAAGGAGGCTTCCTTGAAAGTGCTAGTGTCAGCAATGGCTGCATGGTTCCGAAATAAAGTGGGAAATTTTCAGGATGTGGGCACTTTTTTTCAGGGAATGCTGCATATTCAGCCTTCCTTTTGTTCCGCCTATGGTGCGTTGGGACTGTAGTCCAGTCCTCAAAGCCCTTTAAGGTGCTCCATAAGAACCACTTAAAAAAAGTGGATCTTAAATGGTTAACAGCTAAAGTTCTCTTTCTGCTGACTATGGCATCAGCTAGAAGAGTATCAGATTTAGGAGCACTGTCATGTTAATCTCCTTTTCTGATATTATCCAGATAGAGCAGTTCTCAGAACTAAATCTGGGTATCTTCCTAAGGTCGGGTCTAAATTCCACCTTAATTTAGAAATTGTAGTCCCGGTTTTTTCATGTACCGGGCTTTCTTCGGGAGATGCGTTGCTGGACGTAGTCCGGGCATTAACCCAGTGCCGTCAAAAAGACAGATTTTCTCTTCATTCTCTACGGATTCATAAGAGAGGATGGCCTGTTACTAAAACAGACGCTGACAAGATGGCTTTGAATGACGATTTCAGAACCATATTCTCAAGCTGATCTCCCTGTTCCAGCTAATGCCTCTGTTCCTTCCTTCATAAGCAGCACAGCATGGTGCTTCAGCAGAACAGTTAGGTAAGGCAGCCATATGGTCTTCCATTAACTCACTCATAGACATTATGCCTTGGACACTTTTGCCTCTCATGATGCTGAATTCGTGCGTAAGGTTCTCCTATCTAATCAGTAGCGTCCCCACCACAAACAATTGCTTTGGGAAGTCCCATTGTTATACTGAGGATAACCTGTGGACCCTGCCGGAGAAATATACGTTATGGTAAGAACTTACCGTTGATAACGGAATTTCTCCTATGTCCACAGGTTTCCACAGGGATCACACCCTGACGCACCTGATTTGAGAATCTTTATACTCACTAAACTCTTCCATGGAAGTGTGCGCATGTGTGTTCTTCTCGCCTGAATAGGGTTCTACATAATGCTTCTGCCTAAATGCTTTGGAATACAACTGATTTGCCTGAGCCAGTGGGCGGGGATATATGGACGAGCCCGTTGCATCATGGGAGGACTGAAAGCTTGTGATCGTTTGGTGCCATTCCGCTGTCGCTCCATCATATCCCATTGTTATCCTGTGGAAACCTGTGGACATAGGAGAAATACAGTTATCAACGGTAAGTTCTTACCATAACGTATATATTCCCCATCTTCATCGGATTAAGTATACGAAACATGAGTGGATTGCGAGGAAGAAATGGCCCGCTTAGATGACTCTTTGGTCCTAGGAGGGCGAGGGTCAGGCTTTTGTTTAACCAAGGACTGATTTAACTGCTGTAACTGAGTCGAGAGACTATCCACCCATGGTGGATTTACAAGGACAATATGTGATTGTAAAAACACAGGAGGTCCCACAGGGATCGCAAGCCTAGTTATTAGTGTAGTCAGTAAATTAGAAAAAGCAGCCCAAGGTGGGTCACCCAATACCTGGATCCTCAGCTGGAATATTTTCCTCAGATAAATCCGCGGCGTCAGTACTGCATGACGCAGGATCAGCCACAAATCTCCCGCCCTGTGACGCAAACATTGTTGGAAAATGTAGCCATAGGGCGTTGCAGTACAATATAGCCAGACACAGGACCTGACAAAAAAAACCCTGTGGAGTGTGATTGCAAATGCAGATCACAGACAGAGGATTAAAGTGGTATATGGGGACTAAAATACACAGAGAAAAATACCAAACATACACTATATATGGGACCCTGATGCACTTAACCCCCGCAGGGTACAGAATATAGGGATAGCTATAAGTGTGAGATACACGTAATAGGAACCACACAGCAGCTATAGGCATCAGGGTCCCAGTCACATGTACAATGCAGAAAATTATTATACACAACAATAAAACTGCAATGGACTATCAATACTATGTAAAAGCTATGTATGTATATAGATAACAATGCACAGTAAACACTGGATGTAAATCACAGAATACTTGTACTAAATACAGTATTCCTGTAGGTATGCACTGATTCTAAACACGGTCTAAACGACATGTAGAATACTTAAGTGTCCTGTAAATGCACAGCGCTGATGAGGCAGGCGGCTTTACAGTCCCAGGATCAGCGCAGCTCTGTGTAAAACCGGCCAAACACTGACAGGGAGTGAGGGAGTGAGTGAGAGAGAGAGGGAGAGGGGGAGAGGGAGCTCCAGGGCGGGAACATCTGCTGTAGATGGCGCCTGGGGGAGGGGCTACAGGTCAGCGCCCTTTCCATTATGCTGGGCTTCACCACCGGGTACTATGGAGCCTATGAAAAGCGGATTTTAGTAAATCCGACCTGTGCTCCTTGCCCTGGTGGATATAGTGGGGTCCCTGTACGGCCACATTGTCCACGCCAGCAGCGCATTCTGGAACGAGATTTCAGCGGGTTCCACCTGGGGGACCCTCTTACCTCCTCCCTTAACGTGCTGCCACGCGATCCCGAAGAGCAGTGGCGGTGTGTGTGTGCCTGATGAGACCGGAGCGCCTCCACTGTAAGTACCCGGCAACAAGGGCGTGGGAGTATACAGCGCCGCTGAGGGAGGGAGCCCTTGAAGTCTTTTTTCTTCAGAAAAGCTCTTTACAGGGATGACTAGCACAGCACCCCCTGTTAGCTGGCACCAACTTACAAACTGAGCTCCAGTGCCTGGAGGCGGGGATATACAGGAGGCGGTGCAGTGCATCCTGGGAACAGTCAAAGCTTTAGCCTGTTGGTGCCTCGGATAAAGATCCAACTCTACACCCCCGATGTTATCCGATGTTATTCCCTGTGGAATATCAGTGTACCCCGCTGCAGAAAAATGAATTCCACCTTTAGGTTCATACAAAGGGAACATGGACAGCGATATCACAGCAACTCAAATGACTGCATTCTCTGCTTTTTCACCTGCGTCAGATTTCATGCAGACAGTCCTAAAATTATGAGAAGGGGACTAAAGGCCCATACACACTGGGCGATTTTGAGCTGAAAGCAGCTCACTTTTGGCGTTTTGAGCTGCTTTCAGCTCAAAACTGCCGAGTGTGAATGCCCCGGCGATGAGCGCTGTTGTGCGCTCCCGCTTCATCGCCTGCAGCCGGCGTTCATCTGCTGGTATTACCAGTAGATGAACGGCAGGGTGAACGGCTTTCCATAGCGTCCTGCTATGCAAAGCTGTTCACCCCCCCACTGACATCGCTGGGCAGGGAAGAAAAGAGCTCAGTGTGTATGCACTGAGCTATTTTCAGCCCAGAGATGTCAGCCATCATTGCTGTGCATACACGCTGGGCAAAAACGCCCAGTGTGTGTGCAGCTTAAGTGGTATTTCAAAGGTGGCACAGTTTTGGCCAAGAGGTGGTCACTCTAGTGTTTGTACAGGCAACAGCAAGGAGTAAAGTCTAATGTACCTCACTCTTCACCTAGAACCACTGCAAGTTGGTTTGGGTTTCTCTGCTGGGAGACCGCAGGTCATGGCACTCTAGTTGCATGTTGGCGGTATGACAGGGAAATGAGGTGTGCACATACTAGTGTTTTTTTTGTTAAAACCCTCAGGCAGATGGTTATAACCAAAATGCAGTTTATTCAGTAGATAAATACAGACGTGGTTATAACATAGAAACATAGAATTTGACGGCAGATAAGAACCACTTGGCCCATTTTGGGGTCTATTCATGAAGCAGTGAAAAGAGTGGAGAAGTTGCCCATGGCAACCAATCAGCTGCTCCGTACAACTGTATAGTATGCAAATTAAAAATGTTACATCAATGCTGATTGGTTGCCGTGGGCAACTTCTCCACTGGCTTGCTTCTCCACACATTTCACAGATTCATGAATAGACCCCCTAGTCTGCCCCTTCTTTTTATCCTTTAGGTAATCTGAACCCTTTTTGAACCTTAATTCTTTGTAAGTATATTCATATGCTTATCCCAAGCATGTTTAAAACGAGATTTATGGTAAGAACTTACCTTTGTTAATCTCTTTCTGCGAGGTACACTGGGCTCCACAAGGATAGACATTGGGGTAGGATCTTGATCCGAGGCACCAACAGGCTCAAAGCTTTGACTGTTCCCAGAATGCACAGCGCCCCCTCCTCTATAACCCCGCCTCCCTGCACAGGAGCTCAGTTTTTAGTTATCCAGCCCAACGCAGTAGCAGGAAAAGAGACGACTACGGTTAGTAGCCACATACACCACACTCTCACGACAGGAGAAGTGTCAGCGCCTAATGCCATACCAACCCAAAGAAGCTAAGTGCGTCAGGGTGGGCACCTTGTGAAGCCCAGTGTATATCGCAGAAAGATATTTAACAAAGGTAAGTTCTTACTATAAATCTCGTTTTCTGCTGCGGGGTACACTGGGCTCCACAAGGATAGACATTGGGGGATGTCCTAAAGCAGTTCCTTATGAGAGGGGGCGCACTGTAGCGGGCACAAGAACCCGGCGTCCAAAGGAAGCATCCTGGAAAGCGGCAGTATCGAAGGCATATAACCTTATGAATGTGTTCACTGAGGACCACGTAGCTGCCTTGCACAATTGTTCAAGGGTCGCACCACGGCGGGACGCCCAAGAAGGTCCAACAGACCGAGTAGAATGGCCGTAATGTGAGCAGGAGCCGACCGACCAGCCCTCACATAAGCACGTGCAATCACCATTCTAATCGATCTGGCCAAAGTCTGCTTGTGAGCAGGCCAGCCCCGTTTGTGAAATCCAAACAGTACAAAAGAGAGAATCAGATTTCCTAATGGAAGCAGTTCTCTTCACATAGACACGGAGAGCCCGTACCACATACAAAGACCGCTCTTTGGGAGTCAGATCAGGAGAAACAAGTGCTGGAACTACAATCTCCTGGTTAAGGTGGAACGAGGAGACCACCATAGGTAAATATCCGGGACGAGTCCTAAGAACCGCCCGGTCACGGTGAAATATCAGATATGGGGAACTACAGGACAAGGCTCCCAAATCCGACACTCTTCTAGCTGAAGCAATAGCCAGCAGAAACACCACCTTAAGGGAAAGCCACTTAAGATCAGCTGAACCAAGAGGTTCAAACGGAGACTCTTGTAACACCTCCAAAACCACAGACAAGTCCCAAGGATCCACAGGCGGGAAATACGGAGGTTGGATACGCAACACACCCTGAATAAAGGTATGCACATCAGGCAAGGTCGCAATTTTTCTCTGAAACCACACCGACAAGGCAGAAATATGAACCTTGAGGGAGGCCAGACGCAATCCTAAGTCCAGGCCCTGCTGAAGAAAAACCAACAACTTGGCTATACTAAACTTGGAAGCGTCATAATCATTAGATGCACACCAAACAAAGTAAGAATGCCAGACCCTATAGAAAATCCGAGCAGAAGCCGGTTTCCGGGCCCGCAACATAGTTTGAATGACCGCCTCTGAAAACCCTTTAGCCCTTAAGACGGAAGCTTCAAGAGCCACGCCGTCAAAGATAACCGGGCTAGGTTCTGGTAGACACAGGGGCCCTGAACGAGGAGGTCTGAGCATTGTGGAAGTAGAATTGGACGCTCTGACGATAGGCCTTGCAGGTCTGAGAACCAGTGCCATCTGGGCCACGCTGAAGCTATGAGAAGCAGAATTCCTTTTTCTTGCTTGAACTTCCGAATTACCCTGGGCAGGCGTGACACCTGAGGGAACACGTACGGCAGCCGAAACCTCCACGGCACCGCCAGCGCATCCACGAATACTGCTTGAGGATCCCTTGTCCTTGCTCCGAAGACCGGAACCTTGTGATTGTGTCGAGACGCCATCAGATCTACGTCTGGAAGACCCCACTTTTCCACTAGGAGTTGAAACACTTCTGGATGGAGGCCCCACTCGCCGGCATGTACGTCCTGACGACTGAGAAAGTCCGCTTCCCAATTCAGGACTCCCGGAATGAAGATTGACGATATGGCCGGTAGATGGCGTTCCGCCCAATGTAGAACCCGTGAGACTTCCTTCATTGCCAGACGGCTTCGAGTGCCGCCTTGATGATTTATGTAAGCCACTGTGGTGGCGTTGTCAGACTGCACTTGAACAGGACGGTTCTGAATTAAATGCTGGGCTAGGTTCAATGCATTGAAGACCGCCCGCAATACCAGAATGTTGATTGATAGGAGGGACTCCTCCTTGGTCCACCGACCCTGAAGGGAGTGTTGCTCCAGCACCACGCCCCAACCTCTTAGACTGGCATCTGTCGACAACAGGACCCAGTTGGATATCCAGAATGGACGGCCCCTGCACAATTGTTGGTCCTGGAGCCACCAGAGCAGCGACAGACGGAGTCAATGAGATCATTTGAGACCTGATCCAGTGAGGCAGGCCGTCCCACTTGGCTAGAATCAGCCTCTGGAGGGGGCGAGAATGGAATTGAGCATACTCCACCATGTCGAATGCAGACACCATGAGGCCCAGCACCTGCATCGCCGAATGTATCGACACTTGCGGACGAGAAAGGAAGCAACGAATCCTGTCCTGAAGCTTCAGGACTTTCTCCTGAGACAAGAACAACCTCTGGTTGTGAGTGTCCAATAGCGCTCCCAGGTGCACCATGTTCTGAGCAGGGACCAGGGAGGATTTCTTCCAGTTGATGAGCCACCCGTGGGCTGGACAGTCATATCCAGATGACGTAGGAGAAGTTCTGGGAATTTGGCAGGATTAACAAGTCGTCCAGATACGGCAGTATCCTGACCCCTTGACAGGGGAGTACCACCGTCATCACCGCCATGACTTTGGTGAAGACTCGCGGAGCCGTTGTTAAACCAAAAGGTAACGCCAGAAACTGGTAATGGAGGTTGCCAAAAGCAAACCTCAGATATTGCTGATGTGACGCTGCTATAGGAATATGCAGGTAAGCATCCTGTATGCCCAGGGAGACCATTTAGTCCCCAGGTTCCAAGGCCAGAACTATAGAGCGAAGGGTTTCCATACGGAACTTGGAAGTCTTAACAAACCTGTTTAATGCCTTGAGGTTGAGAATGGGCCGGGAGGACCCATTTGGTTTCGGGACTAGAAACAGCGGAGAATAGTACCCCCAGCCCCTCTGCGCAAGAGGCACCTGTACTATGACTACTGTATCCAGGAGGGTCTGTACCATCGAATGCAGTGTGTTTGCCTTTGTCTGGTCCAACGGGACGTCTGTCTGGCAAAATCGATGAGGGGGGGGGCGGTTTTTGAAGGCTATGGCGTAACCTCGAGTGACGATTTCCCGTACCCAGGCATCTGAAGCGGTCTTCAACCATTCCTGGGTATTCCCTATGAGCCGGCCCCCCACCCTGGGATCCCCATCATGCGGCAGGCTTATCGGCCTTGGAAGCTGGCTGACGGGCCGCCCAGGCTCTTTTGGGCTTTGGCTTACCAGGTTTGGAAGTGCGGGCCTGCTTGTTGTACGCCTGACCTTTTGCTTTACCTGAAGGACGAAAGGGGCGAAAGGAAGTACCTTTAGCCTTCGAAGGAGCGGTACTTGGCAGACAGGCAGTTTTGTCAGTAGCCAAGTCAGCCACTATCTTATTTAAGTCCTCCCCAAACAGAATATCTACCTTGAAAGGGAGTAGCTCCAGGGTTTTTCTAGAGTCCAGATCCACAGACCAGGATCTCAGCCACAATATCCGGTGAGCCAGGACTGACGTAGTAGAGGCCTTGGCTGCTAGGATACTGGCATCGGAAGCAGACTCTTTAATATAGCGAGAAGCTGTGACAATATATGACAAGCATTGTCTAGCATCGTCAGAAGAGATTTCAGCTTCTAACTCCAAGGCCCATGCTTCAATAGCCTCTGCAGCCCATGTTGCTGCAATAGTGGGCCTTTGTGCAGCATCCGTGAGGGTGTAAATCGCTTTCAGACAACCCTCCACACGTTTATCCGTAGGCTCCTTTAGAGACGTGACGGTAGTGACAGGTAGAGCTGAGGAAACCACCATCCTAGCCACATGCGAGTCTACTGGAGGAGGCGTTCCCCAATTCTTAGACCGCTCTGGTGCAAGGGGATAGCGAGCCAGCATCTTCTTTTGAGGCACAAACTTCGTACCCGGGTATTCCCAGGGTTCCTGACGTATATCCAGTAGGTGGTCAGAGTGAGGTAAAACTTGTTTAACCACCTTCTGACGCTTGAACCTATCTGGTTTCTGAGGAGGGACGGATGGCTCTGGATCATCCGTAATCTGTAGAATTAACTTAATAGCCTCCAAAAGATCAGGAACATCCACATATGAACCACCCTCCCCATCAGACGTATCCGAGTCAGAACCTGTGGGGTCAGTGTAAGTGCCGTCTTCATCAGACGAGGTGTCCGTGACAGCAGTGGAATGTGAGGAGACAAGCGCTTGCTTAGAGGACCCCTTGGACTTAGGCGAGCGATGGTCAGACTTTTTAGTAGTCAGGGACTGGTTCAACTTCAATTGGGCAGATAAATCGTCTGCCCACGGCGGGTTAGTTGCAGGGACCACATACGGTTGTACCGGCATAAGGGGTCCCATAGGGGGTGTTAGTTTATTAACTAGCTTATGTAGAAGCGTGGAAATAGCGGCCCACGGTAAGTCAATATGTACCCCCGTTGCCACAGTCCCACTGGGGGGCAAGGAGCCCCCAGAACCAGAGCCCACAGCTGCTATATTCTTCTCATAGGGATCTGTGGCTTCAGCAACACCGGCAGTGTGTTCAGCCCCAGAACCGCTACCCTCAGAAGCAGACATGATATAGCTTGCAGTATCAGGTAACACAGTACAATTGGCAGCAGCACAATACCTCTTACCCAAACCCCTGCGCAGTGTAGTCAGCACCAGCAGAGATAAAGGAGAGATATGGTGACTAAAATCACAGAGAAAAATACGTATTAAAGCATATCTTTGTAAAAATCCTATATCAATATAAAACCTGACGCACCAAGCCCCCTCAGGTTATAGAATATAGGGATAGCAAGTTGAGTGAAAGACACAAAATGGACACCACTCAGCTATCTAATGCACAAACAGATAGTCACAGTTTGTACAATGCAGAGGTTATTACTAACAATAATACTGCACTGGACTAGCTTATAATAAGATTTTAAACCTACCGGTAAATCTTTTTCTCCTAGTCCGTAGAGGATGCTGGGGACTCCGTAAGGACCAAGGGGAATAGACTGGCTCCACAGGAGACATGGGCACTAAAAAAGAACTTTAGGTATGGGTGTGCACTGGCTCCTCCCTCTATGCCCCTCCTCCAGACCTCAGTTAGGGAAACTGTGCACAGAGGGGACGTACAACACGAGGAAAGGATTTTGGAAATCCAAGGGCAAGATTCATACCAGCCACACCATTCACACCGTATAACATGGGATATACGAACCAGTCAACAGTATGAAACAAATCAGTATCAGTCCAAGACTGATCCAAACTGAAACATAACCCTTATGTAAGCAACAACTATATACAAGTCTTGCAGGATGTTGTCCGCACTGGGACGGGCGCCCAGCATCCTCTACGGACTAGGAGAAAAAGATTTACCGGTAGGTTTAAAATCTTATTTTCTCTTATGTCCTAGAGCAGGGGTGTCAAACTCATGGCCCTCCAGCTGTTGTGGAACTACACATTCCAGCATGCCTTGCCACAGTTGCAGCCATCCCTAATACAAAATAGATGGCAAGGCATGCTGGGATGTGTAGTTCCACAACAGCTGGAGGGCCGCGAGTTTGACACCCCTGTCCTAGAGGATGCTGGGGACTCCGTAAGGACCATGGGGATTATACCAAAGCTTCAAAACGGGCGGGAGAGTGCGGATGACTCTGCAGCACAGAATGAGCAAACATGAGGTCCTCCTCAGCCAAGGTATCAAACGTGTAGAATTTTGCAAAAAAGTGTTTGAACCTGACCAAGTCGCCGCTCGGCAAAGTTGTAATGCCGAGACGCCTCGGGCAGCCGGCCAAGAAGAGCCCACCTTCCTAGTGGAATGGGCCTTTACCGAATTTGGTAACGGCAATCCAGCCGTAGAATGAGCCTGCTGAATCGTGTTACAGATCCAGCGAGCAATAGTCTGCTTAGAAGCAGGAGCGCCAACTTTGTTGGCTGCATACAGGGCCTCTGTTTTCCTAACCTGAGCCGTTCTGGCCACATAAATTTTCAATGCCCTGACCACATCCAGGGACTCTGAATCCTCCACGTCCCTTGTAGCCACAGGCTCCACAATAGGTTGGTTCATATGAAAAGAAGAAACCACCTTAGGCAAAAATTGAGGACGAGTCTGCAACTCAGCTCCATCCACATGGAAAATCAGATAAGGGCTTTTGTGAAACAAAGCCGCCAACTCAGACACTCGCCGCGCCGAAGCCAAGGCCAATAAACATGACAACCTTCCAAGTGAGATACTTCAATTCAACTGTTTGAAGAGGTTCAAACCAGTGAGACTTAAGAAACCGTAACACCACGTTAAGGTCCCATGGTGCCACTGGAGGCACAAAAGGAGGATGGATATGCAGCACCCCTTTCACGAAAGTCTGGACTTCTGGAAGAGAAGCCAATTCCTTTTGAAAGAAAATGGATAGGGCCGAAATCTGAACCTTAATGGAGCCTAACTTTAGGCCCAAATTCACTCCAGTTTGCAGGAAGTGGAGAAAACGGCCCAGATGGAATTCTTCCGGAGGAGCAGTCTTGGCTTCGCACCAAGACACATACTTCCTCCAGATACGGTGATAATGTTTCGATGTCACCTCCTTCCTAGCGTTTATCAGAGTAGGAATGACCTCATCAGGAATGCCCTTCTCCGCTAGGATCCTGCGTTCAACCGCCATGCCGTCAAACGCAGTCGCGGTAAGTCCACTGCAACCACCTGAGGGTCCCTTGACCTGGCGCAATATCTCAGAAGTTTCTTGTTGAGGCGTGAAGCCATCATGTCTATTTGAGGCAGTCCCCACTGACTTGCAATCTCTGTGAAGACTTCCTGATGAAGTCCCCACTCTCCTGGATGCAGATCGTGTCTGCTTAGGAAGTCTGCTTCCCAGTTGTCCACTCCCGGAATGAAGACTGCTGTCAGAGCGCTTACATGACTCTCAGCCCATCGAAGAATCTTTGAGGCTTCTGCCATTGCCACACTGTACTTGTGCCGCCTTGGCGGTTTACATGTGCCACTGCTGTGATGTTGTCTGACTGAATCAGAACCGGTAGACCTCGAAGTAAAGTCTCCGCTTGACGAAGGCAGTTGTATATGGCCCTTAATTCCAGTACATTGATGTGTAGACAAGCCTCTTGACTTGACCACAGACCTTGGAAGTTTCTTTCCTGTGTGACTGCTCCCCATCCTCGGAGGCTCGCGTCCGTGGTTACCAGAACCCAGTCCTGAATGCCGAACCTGCGACCCTCTAGAAGGTGAGCACTCTGCAGCCACCACAGGAGAGATACCCTGGCCCTGGGGGACAGGCGGATCATCTGATGAATCTGTAGATGTGACCCGGACCTCTTGTCCAGAAGGTCCCACTGAAAAGTCCTTGCATGGAACCTGCCGAATGGAATGGCCTCGTAAGACGCCACCATTTTTCCCAGAACTCGAGTGCAGTGATGTACCGACACCCTTTCTGGCTTTAACAGGTTTCTGACCAAGCTCTGAAGTTCCTGGGCCTTTTCCATCGGGAGAAAGACCTTCTTCTGTTCCATGTCCAGAATCATGCCTAAGAAAGGCAACCGGGTCGTTGAAACTAACACACTTCGGTAGATTGAGAATCCAACCGTGTTGTTGCAATACCCTCAGGGAGAGTGATACGCTGTCCAGCAACTGTTCTCTCGATCTCGCTTTTATCAGGAGATCGTCCAAGTATGGGATAATTGTGACCCCCTGCTTGCGCAGGAGCACCATCATTTCCGCCATTAATTTGGTAAAAATCCTCGGGGCCGTGGAAAGCCCAAACGGCAACGTCTGAAATTGGTAATGACAATCCTGCACAACAAATCTCAGGAATATTCACACACAAAAATATCTCGGCGCTATTTGCTGGGTAGATAAGTACACACAAATTTAAATCCACATAAAGGGACACACTGATCAACAGCAGCTGTTAAAAGGGAGAGTACTCCACCCTAAGTTAAAAGACTAAAACATACACAAATCACAGCGCTTATTAAAAAGATATGTGCCTTTATTAATACAGTATAAAATTCTTAACAATCATTAATACCAACAATCCTGTCCTGCGTATCGGCCGATCCCGCTAAGCATCAAAATACAATTATAATTGTGGCTCCGTATTAGTATGGTTAGTAAGTAGATTTTCCACAATCAGCTGATTAGTCAGTCTCCTGACTTAGATAGATTAGGAGCACGTAGCAGTGCAATAGTTAGTATCACTGTTATTGATTAGTTGCAACAGTTTGTTATTTTGATTAGTACAGCATGCTGTTCTTTTATGATTTAGAAACAATTGCAGTGATCCACATGAGAAAATTATTAATAAACCTGTTTTGGAATTTTGGTCCCATTCATTGGTGTCTCCCGGCTCCTGGTGCTTTATCATCCCATCAGCGGTGCCATATCTGGAGTGTCCAATTGTTTGGAAAGTGCCTGCAGGTAGTTCGTAAAATCCGACCGGTACCGGACAAGTGTTGGGGGTCTCTTACGCGTTTCTCCGCCTCTATTATATTCAGCGGCTTCTTCAGAGAGATGTATATACATCTCTCTGAAGAAGCCGCTGAATATAATAGAGGCGGAGAAACGCGTAAGAGACCCCCAACACTTGTCCGGTACCGGTCGGATTTTTCGAACTACCTGCAGGCACTTTCCAAACAATTGGACACTCCAGATATGGCACCGCTGATGGGATGATAAAGCACCAGGAGCCGGGAGACACCAATGAATGGGACCAAAATTCCAAAACAGGTTTATTAATAATTTTCTCATGTGGATCACTGCAATTGTTTCTAAATCATAAAAGAACAGCATGCTGTACTAATCAAAATAACAAACTGTTGCAACTAATCAATAACAGTGATACTAACTATTGCACTGCTACGTGCTCCTAATCTATCCAAGTCAGGAGACTGACTAATCAGCTGATTGTGGAAAATCTACTTACTAACCATACTAATACGGAGCCACAATTATAATTGTATTTTGATGCTTAGCGGGATCGGCCGATACGCAGGACAGGATTGTTGGTATTAATGATTGTTAAGAATTTTATACTGTATTAATAAAGGCACATATCTTTTTAATAAGCGCTGTGATTTGTGTATGTTTTAAATCTCAGGAATGCCTGTTGAGGTTGATATATGGGGACATGAAGGTATGCATCCTTTATGTCCAGGGACACCATATAATCCCCCCTTCCAGGCTTGCGATGACCGCTCTGAGCGATTCCATCTTGAACTTGAACCTCTTTAAGTATAGGTTTAAGGATTTTAAATTCAGAATGGGTCTGACCGAACCGTCCGGTTTCGGGACCACAAACAGGGTTGAGTAATAGTCCATCCCCCGCTGCAGCAGGGGAACTTCGACCATCACTTGTTGAAGGCACAACTTTTGAATTGCTGCCAAAACTACTTCCCTCTCTGGGGAAGAAGTCGGTAGTGCCAATTTGAAAAACCGGTGAGGAAGCACCTCTTCGAATTCCAGCTTGTACCCCTGGGAAACTGTCTATTGCCCAGGGATCCACCTGAGAGTGATCCCAGACTTGGCTGAAAAGACGAAGACGTGCCCCCACTGGAGCGGACTCCCCCAGCGGAGCCCCAGCGTCATGCGGTCGATTTAGTAGAAGCCGGGGAGGACTTCTGTTCCTGGGAACTGGCTGTAGCTGGCAGCTTTTTCCCCTTGCCCTTACCTCTGGCAAGAAAGGAAGATCCCCGAGCTCTCTTGGATTTATGCGACCGAAAGGACTGCATCTGATAATGTGGTGCTTTCTTAGGCTGTGAGGAAACATAAGGTAAAAAAGCTGATTTACCTGCCGAAGCCGTGGAAACTAGGTCTGTGAGGCCTTCCCCAAACAGTTCCTCACCCTTGTAAGGCAAAACCTCCGGGTGGTCTTCTGTATGCCGATTGTCGGGATCCCGGCACACAGCATACCGGCGCCGGAATCCCGACACCCGGCATACCGACAACTATTCTCCCTCGTGGGGGTCCACGACCCCCCCCTGGAGGGAGAGTAAAATAGTGTGGCGCGCGTAGCGCGCCACCGTGCCCGCTGCGTGGCGAGCGCAGCGAGCCCGCAAGGGGCTCCTTTGCGCTCGCCACGCTGTCGGTATTCCGGCGGTCGGGCTCCCGGCGCCGGTATGCTGGTCGCCGGGAGCCCGAGCGCCGGCATACCATACTACACCCAAACCTCCATATGCCGTTTCGAGTCGGCATCACCTGTCCACTGTCGGGTCCACAGTGCTCGCCAGGCAGAAATCGCCATAGCGTTCGCTCTGGATCCCAGTATGCCCACATCCCTCTGAGCCGCTCTCATATAAAGGACCACATCCTTAATATGGCCCAGGGTCAACAAAATAGTTTCCTTATCCATCGTATCAAAATCAGCAGATAAGGTATCGGTCCACGCTATTACGTCGCTACAAACCCAAGCCAACGCTATTGCCGGCCTGAGTAATGTACCAGTATGTGTGTAAATTGACTTCAAGGTAGTCTCATGCTTGCGATCAGCAGGATCCCTGAGGGTTGCGGTATCCTGAGACGGCAGCGCCACCTTTTTGGAAAGGCGCGTCAACGCTTTGTCCACCCTTGGGGAGGATTCCCACCATATCCTGTCCTTGATCGGGAAAGGATACGCCATAAGAATCCTTTTGGGAATCTGCAGTTTCTTGTCTGGAGTTTCCCAAGACCTTTCAAATAACTCATTTAATTCAAAAGAAGGTGGAAAGGTAACCTCAGGTTTCTTTTCTTTAAACATGTGGACCCTTGGATTAGGTACAGCGGGGTCATCTATAATATGCAGAACATCCTTTATAGCAATAATCATATAATGAATACTCTACCAATTTTGGCTGCAACCTCGCATCATCATAATCAACACTGGATTCAGAATCCGTGTCGGTATCTGTGTCTACTACTGGATAAAGTGGGCGTTTTTGAAACCCAGAAGGCCCCTGTGACATAGGGAAAGGCAGGGCATGACCCCATGTACAATCCCTGGACTCTGCTTTGTCCAAACGTTTGTGCAATAAATTTACATTTGCATTTAAGACATTCCACATATCCAACCAGTCCTGTGTCGGCGTTGCCGACGGAGAAACCACACTCATGCGGCTCCACCTCATCCCTAGGAGAGCCTTCCGCTTCAGACATACCGACACTGCATACACTCAGGGAAATCTCTAATCTGGAGATAGAACCCCCACAAGGCCCTTTGGAGAGACAGAGAGAGAGTATGCCAGCACACACCCAGCGCCAATAACCCTGGAAAAAATTACCCAGATATAATATATATATATATATATATATATATATATATATATATATATATATATATATATATATATAAAACACGATACAACCCGGCACTCAAAGGGACAGCATTTTCTGTCTAGAAAAGGAGGTTGTTTTAAATGCACGGGGTGCACGACCTGTAGTGCATTGATTACAGGTAACAGGTTCAATCATCCATTTTCTGGGAAGGTATTTTTCATTAAACCAGCTTTGTCCTGTACCTCGAAGTTCGTGGTTTACCTTCTGTCTTGCCCCTGTGGTTTACATTACGTGGGCAAGACAGAAAGGCAATTCAAAGAAAGGATTGCCCAACACAGGACTGCCATTAGGGCAGCATTGTTGTCTGGCACCAGCGATCAAGCTGTGGTCAGGCATTTTGCGCAGGCCAGACATAGCTTAGCAGCATTGAGATACAGAATGATTGCACAGGTGCCCAAGTCATTGCGAGGAGGTGACCGGGGTAAGAAGCTGCTACAATTGGGAGGCATGGTGGATTTTTACCCTTGACACTGTGAACCCCAAGGGGCTGAATGAATCTTTAAGCTTGTCTGCGTTCATCTAAATTATTCCAATAATTTATATCTTTAACTATGGGCAGATTCCATACTGTAGTTTGTTAATGGTCTAGTGTATTTGAATAGTAACATCATAGTCCAGTTCGTCATATTTTCAATTCACTGTCTCTATGGCTGGTATGGCAGTAGAGTCAGCATTAATTAACCATGAGATATTACACTCAAGTAAGAGTATAGGTTAAATACAGACAAGTTTGTTAGGTTCCGTACCTGTTAAGTATTTGTATTATTGATTTTTATATATGTTGTTCAGTCCACGTGTTGTGCTTTTAATGTTTACTGTCACTATAATGTTGTTTTACACTGATTTTCATTGTGGGGCTTTTTTCTCACATCTTATTTTTGTGTTCACATGTTTTTACATATTGTTACTATGGTGATGTGTAAATGCATGATGCTCGTTTTCCCCAGACCTTCCAGCGCAGACTCACGTGACCTCACTGTTTCCGGTGACGTCAGGGTCCTGAACCCGGAAGGAGATGCGGGCGTCCGTGGACTGCGGCCGGCGGCGGGTGAGGTACGGGCATGTAAGTATAAATGTAGTAAGTAAGTATAAATGTTTGTTCATGTAAGATGCACATGTTATCCTGATGACGGGGTGAGACCCCCCGAAACGTCGCTCTTGACTAAAGACTTTAAAAAACGCTGGGAGTGCCACCTCTTTTCTTTGTATATATTACGAGTTCTTACTGATTCAGACACCAGGAGTGCCGCGTCTATTGTGTATATATATATATATATATATATATATATATATATATATATATATATAGTAGCAAACATCCGGCACTAGTATAGCAGAGTAGGTAAGTAATGCTCCGGTGCCATCCAGGGGTGTGGTGTCCCAATATGTGCAAGCAAGTTGGCGGCACTCAGAGACGGGAGAAGCTGCATAAACGTGCTTTAATGTTCAACGTTTCGGGCCTCCGCCCGTCGTCAGGAAATCGCAAAAAAATAAGATTTTACTTACCGATAATTCTATTTCTCATAGTCCGTAGTGGATGCTGGGGACTCCGAAAGGACCATGGGGAATAGCGGCTCCGCAGGAGACTGGGCACAAAGTAAAAGCTTTAGGACTAGCTGGTGTGCACTGGCTCCTCCCCCTATGACCCTCCTCCAAGCCTCAGTTAGGATACTGTGCCCGGACGAGCGTACACAATAAGAAAGGATTTTGAATCCCGGGTAAGACTCATACCAGCCACACCAATCACACCGTACAACTTGTGATCTGAACCCAGTTAACAGCATGATAACAGAAGGAGCCTCTGAAAAGATGGCTCACAACAACAATAACCCGATTTTTGTAACAATAACTATGTACAAGTAATGCAGACAATCCGCACTTGGGATGGGCGCCCAGCATCCACTACGGACTATGAGAAATAGAATTATCGGTAAGTAAATTCTTATTTTCTCTAACGTCCTAGTGGATGCTGGGGACTCCGAAAGGACCATGGGGATTATACCAAAGCTCCCAAACGGGCGGGAGAGTGCGGATGACTCTGCAGCACCGAATGAGAGAACTCCAGGTCCTCCTCAGCCAGGGTATCAAATTTGTAGAATTTAGCAAACGTGTTTGCCCCTGACCAAGTAGCTGCTCTGCAAAGTTGTAAAGCAGAGACCCCTCGGGCAGCCGCCCAAGATGAGCCCACTTTCCGTGTGGAATGGGCTTTTACAGATTTTGGCTGTGGCAGGCCTGCCACAGAATGTGCAAGCTGAATTGTACTACAAATCCAACGAGCAATCGTCTGCTTAGGAGCAGGAGCACCCAGCTTGTTGGGTGCATACAGGATAAACAGCGAGTCAGATTTTCTGACTCCAGCCGTCCTGGAAACATATATTTTCAGGGCCCTGACTACGTCCAGCAACTTGGAATCCTCCAAGTCCCTAGTAGCCGCAGGCACCACAATAGGTTGGTTTAAGTGAAATGCTGAAACCACCTTAGGGAGAAATTGAGGACGAGTCCTCAATTCTGCCCTGTCCGTATGAAAAATTAGGTAAGGGCTTTTATAGGATAAAGCCGCCAATTCTGATACACGCCTGGCTGAAGCCAGGGCTAACAGCATTACCACTTTCCATGTGAGATATTTCAAGTCCACAGTGGTGAGTGGTTCAAACCAATGTGATTTTAGGAATCCCAACACTACATTGAGATCCCAAGGTGCCACTGGAGGCACAAAAGGAGGCTGTATATGCAGTACTCCCTTGACAAACGTCTGAACTTCAGGAACAGAAGCTAGTTCTTTTTGGAAGAATATCGACAGGGCCGAAATTTGAACCTTAATGGACCCTAATTTGAGGCCCATAGACCGTCCTGTTTGCAGGAAATGCAGGAATCGACCCAGTTGAAATTCCTCCGTAGGGGCCTTCCTGGCCTCGCACCACGCAACATATTTACGCCAAATACGGTGATAATGTTGTACGGTTACATCCTTCCTGGCTTTGATCAGGGTAGGGATGACTTCATCCGGAATGCCTTTTTCCTTCAGGATCCGGCGTTCAACCGCCATGCCGTCAAACGCAGCCGCGGTAAGTCTTGGAACAGACATGGTCCCTGCTGGAGCAGGTCCTGTCTTAGAGGTAGAGGCCACGGGTCTTCCGTGAGCATCTCTTGAATTTCCGGGTACCAAGTCCTTCTTGGCCAATCCGGAGCCACGAGTATAGTCTTTACTCCTCTCCTTCTTATGATTCTCAGTACTTTTGGTATGAGAGGAAGAGGAGGGAACACATACACTGACCGGTACACCCACGGTGTTACCAGAGCGTCCACAGCTATTGCCTGAGGGTCCCTTGACCTGGAGCAATATCTGTCCAGTTTTTTGTTGAGGCGAGACGCCATCATGTCCACCTTTGGTTTTTCCCAACGGTTTACAATCATGTGGAAGACTTCTGGGTGAAGTCCCCACTCCCCCGGGTGAAGATCGTGTCTGCTGAGGAAGTCTGCTTCCCAGTTGTCCACTCCCGGAATGAACACTGCTGACAGTGCTATCACATGATTTTCCGCCCAGCGAAGAATCCTTGCCACTTCCGTCATTGCCCTCCTGCTTCTTGTGCCGCCCTGTCTGTTTACGTGGGCGACTGCCGTGATGTTGTCCGACTGGATCAATACTGGCTGACCCTGAAGCAGAGGCCTTGCCTGACTTAGGGCATTGTAAATGGCCCTTAGTTCCAGGATATTTATGTGAAGTGACGTTTCCATGCTTGACCACAAGCCCTGGAAATTTTTTCCCTGTGTGTGACTGCTCCCCAGCCTCTCAGGCTGGCATCCGTGGTCACCAGGACCCAATCCTGAATGCCGAATCTGCGGCCCTCTAGGAGATGAGCACTCTGTAACCACCACAGGAGAGACACCCTTGTCCTTGGAGACAGGGTTATCCGCTGATGCATTTGAAGATGCGATCCGGACCATTTGTCTAGCAGATCCAACTGAAAAGTTCTTGCGTGGAATCTGCCGAATGGAATCGCTTCGTAAGAAGCCACCATCTTTCCCAGGACCCTTGTGCACTGATGCACTGACACCTGGCCTGGTCTTAGGAGTTTCCCGACTAGGTCGGATAACTCCCTGGCTTTCTCTTCCGGGAGAAACACCTTTTTCTGTACTGTGTCCAGAATCATCCCTAGGAACAGCAGACGTGTCGTCGGAATCAGCTGCTATTTTGGAATATTTAGAATCCATCCGTGCTGTCGTAGTACTATTTGAGATAGTGCTACTCCGACCTCTAACTGTTCTCTGGACCGTGCCCTTATCAGGAGATCGTCCAAGTAAGGGATAATTAAGACGCCTTTTCTTCGAAGAATCATCATCATTTCGGCCATTACTTTGGTAAAGACCCGGGGTGCCGTGGACAATCCAAACGGCAGCGTCTGAAACTGATAGTGACAGTTCTGTACCACAAACCTGAGGTACCCTTGGTGAGAAGGGCAAATTGGGACATGGAGGTAAGCATCCTTGATGTCCAGAGACACCATGTAGTCCCCTTCTTCCAGGGTCGCTATTGAACTTGAACCTTTTTATGCAAGTGTTCAAGGCTTTCAGATTTAAAATGGGTCTCACCGAGCCGTCCGGCTTCGGTACCACAAACAGCGTGGAGTAATACCCCTTTCCCTGTTGTAGGACGGGTACCTTGATTATCACTTGCTGGGAATACAGCTTGTGAATGGCTTCCAATATCGCCTCCCTGTCGGGGGTAGACGTTGGTAAAGCAGACTTCAGGAACCGGCGAGGGGGAGACGTCTTGAATTCCAATTTGTACCCCTGAGATACTACCTGCAGGATCCAGGGGTCCACTTGCGAGTGAGCCCACTGCGCGCTGAAATTCTTGAGACGGGCCCCCACCGTGCCTGAGTCCGCTTGTAAGGCCCCAGCGTCATGCTGAGGACTTGGCAGAAACGGGGGAAGGCTTCTGTTCGTGGGAAGAAGCTGTCTGTTGCAGTCTTTTTCCCCTTCCTCTGCCCCGGGGCAGATATGAGTGGCCTTTTGCCCGCTTGCCCTTATGGGGACGAAAGGACTGAGCCTGAAAAGACGGTATCTTTTTCTGCTGCGAGGTGACTTGGGGTAAAAAGGTGGATTTCCCAGCCGTTGCCGTGGCCACCAGGTCCGATAGACCGCCCCCAAATAACTCCTCCCCTTTATACGGCAATACTTCCATATGCCGTTTGGAATCCGCATCCCCTGACCACTGTCGCGTCCATAATCCTCTTCTGGCAGAAATGGACATCGCACTTACTCTTGATGCCAGAGTGCAAATGTCTCTCTGTGCATCTCGCATATATAGGAATGCATCCTTTAAATGCTCTATAGTCAATAATATATTGTCCCTGTCCAGGGTATCAATATTTTCAGTCAGGGAATCCGACCAAGCCACCCCAGCACTGCACATCCAGGCTGAGGCGATTGCTGGTCGCAGTATAACACCAGTATGTGTGTATATACTTTTAAGGATATTTTCCAGCCTCCTATCTGCTGGCTCCTTAAGGGCGGCAGTTTCTGGAGACGGTAACGCCACTTGTTTTGATAAGCGTGTGAGCGCCTTATCCACCCTAGGGGGTGTTTCCCAACGAGCCCTAACCTCTGGTGGGAAGGGATATAGTGCCAATAATTTTTTAGAAATTAGCAGTTTTTTGTCGGGGGTAACCCACGCTTCATCACACACTTCATTCAATTCATCTGATTCAGGAAAAACTACGGGTAGTTTTTTCACACCCCACATAATACCCCTTTTTGTGGTACTTGCAGTATCAGAGATGTGCAAAACCTCCTTCATTGCCGTGATCATGTAACGTGTGGCCCTACTGGAAAATACGTTTGTTTCTTCACCGTCGACACTGGAGTCAGTGTCTGTGTCTGGGTCCGTGTCGACCCACTGAGGTAACGGGCGTTTAATAGCCCCTGACGGTGTTTGAGACGCCTGGACAGGCACTAACTGAGCTGCCGGCTGTCTCATGTCGTCAACAGTTTTCTGTAACGTGCCGACACTGTCACGTAATTCCTTAATTACGGCCATCCATTCAGGTGTCGACTCCCTAGGGGGTGACATCACCATTATAGGCAATTGCTCCGCCTCCACATCATTTTCCTCCTCATACATGTCGACACACACGTACCGACACCCAGCACACACACAGGGAATGCTCTGATAGAGGACAGGACCCACTTAGCCCCTTGGGGAGACAGAGGGAGAGTTTGCCAGCACACACCAGAGCGCTATATATGTATAGGGACAACCTTACAATAAGTGTCTATCCCTTATAGCTGCTTATATCTGTTATTTTGCCAAATAAGTGCCCCCCTCTCTTTTTTACCCTGTTTCTGTAGTTGCAGGATGCAGGGGAGATTCTGGGAGCCTTCCTACCAGCGGAGCTGTGTGGGAAAAATGGCGCTGTTTGCTGAGGAGATAGGCCCCGCCCCCTTGACGGTGGGCTCTTCTCCCGCTTTTTTCTGGAAAACTGGCAGGGGTTAAATACATCCATATAGCCCAGGAGCTATATGTGATGTATTTTTTGCCAAATAAGGTAAATTCATAGCTTCCCAGGGCGCCCCCCCCCCCCCCCAGCGTCCTGCACCCTCAGTGACCGAAGTGTGAAGTGTGCCGAGAGCAATGGCGCACAGCTGCAGTGCTGTGCACTACCTTATGAAGACAGGAAAGTCTTCTGCCGCCGATTTATGGACCTCTTCTTGCTTCAGCATCTGTAAGGGGGCCGGCGGCGCGGCTCCGGGACCCATCCATGGCTGGGCCTGTGATCGTCCCTCTGGAGCTAATGTCCAGTAGCCTAAGAAGCCCAAACCACTCTGCACGCAGGTGAGTTCGCTTCTTCTCCCCTTAGTCCCTCGATGCAGTGAGCCTGTTGCCAGCAGGTCTCACTGAAAATAAAAAACCTATTTAAACTTTTACTCTAAGCAGCTCAGGAGAGCCACCTAGATTGCACCCTTCTCGTTCGGGCACAAAATCTTAACGGAGGCTTGGAGGAGGGTCATAGGGGGAGGAGCCAGTGCACACCAGCTAGTCCTAAAGCTTTTACTTTGTGCCCAGTCTCCTGCGGAGCCGCTATTCCCCATGGTCCTTTCGGAGTCCCCAGCATCCACTAGGACGTTAGAGAAATGCTATTTCCTGACGACGGGCGGAGGCCCGAAACGTTGAACATTAAAGCACGTTTATGCAGCTTCTCCTGTCTCTGAGTGCCGCCAACTTATATATATATATATATATATATATATATATATATATATATATATATATATATATATATATATATATATATATATATATATATATATTTTTTTTTTATTTTTTTTTTTTTTTTTTTATATTATATATACACACACATATATAGCAGGGGAGAGTCCGGGGAGCCAGCTTCTCAGCGTGTGCTGGGGAGAAAATGGCGCTGGTGAGTGCTGAGGAACAAGCTCCGCCCCCTCAGTGGCAGGCTTCGGTCCCGCTCTTTTAAACAAACTGGCGGGGAATTCTCATAAATAACACCAAATAAAGTGTATCTATCTATATAGCCAGTCCTAGAGGTATAACATTGCTGCCCAGGGCGCCCCCCCCTGCGCCCTGCACCCAACAGTGTGCGCTGTGTGTGTTGTGTGGGAGCAATGGCGCGCAGCGTTCCTGCTGCGCGTTACCTCGGTGAAGCTCTGAAGTCTTCTGCCTTCCTATAGTCACCCGGCTTCTATCTCCCGGCTCTGCGAGGAGGACGGCGACGCGGCTCCGGGACGAACCGCAATGGGAGACCTGCATTCTGACTCCCTCTGGAGCTAATGGTGTCCAGTAGCCTAAGAAGCAGGGCCTAACATTTAAGTAGGTCTGCTTCTCTCTCCTCTGTCCCACGATGCAGGGAGTCTGTTGCCAGCAGGTCTCCCTGATAATAAAAAACCTAACAAAATACTTTTCTCCAGGAAAAACTCAGGAGAGCTCCCTGTAATGCACCCAGTCTCCTCTGGGCACAGTATCAAACTGAAGTCTGGAGGAGGGGCATAGAGGGAGGAGCCAGTGAACACCCATACCTAAAGTTCTTTTTTAGTGCCCATGTCTCCTGTGGAGCCCGTCTATTCCCCATGGTCCTTACAGAGTCCCCAGCATCCTCTAGGATGTAAGAGAAGTTATATATATCTCAATAGATATAACACTACACAGTAAGAACTGGGATGTATATCAAAAGGTAATTGTACTAGAAAACCCTGACTAACTGCACTCTCTTAACTAGCACTGTCTAAAAAGGCAGGTAGAATACTTAAGTGTCATGTAAAGTCACAGCACTGACAACCAGGAGGATTTGCCCAAGCAGTCCCAGGAACAGTGAAGCTGAGAGATAATGGCGCCCAGACACCGACAGGGAGTGAGGGAGAGACAGATGCAGCTCCAGGGTGGGAACATTTGTGAGAAATGGCGCCCTGGGGCTGGGGGAGGGGCTTCAGGTCTAAGCCTTATCCCCCTGCTGGCAAAACCACCGGGTACTGTGGGCTACTGAAAAATGGTTGAGAGAGAAAACCTGACCTGCACCCCTGCCCTGGTGATCTAGTGGGATCACCTGTACTGCCACAGTGTCCACCACCAGCGCGCGCGGCCCGCCTCCCACAGACCGCGCCAGATCGCGATAAAGACCGGGTCCCGCAAGCGGGACCCACTTACCACCTCCCGAAGCGCAGCCACGCGATCCCGGAGAGCCCCCGTCATGTGTGCCTGACGTGAAAAAAACCGGAGCCTCCTGCTGTAGTTACCCGGCAACTAGGGCTCGGGAGTGTACAGCGCCGCTGGGGAGAGCTAGCAGTGAATGTCTTCTGACATTTACCACCGCTGCTGCCCTTGAAGTCTTCACTTTTTTCTTCAAAAAAAGCTCTTCTTAGGGCTGCCTGGAGCAGCCCCTCTGTTATGTGCCTGCTTACTGCAGCACCAACTACAAAACTGAGCTCCTGTGCAGGGAGGCGGGGTTATAGAGGAGGCGGCGCTGTGCATTCTGGGAACAGTCAAAGCTTTGAGCCTGTTGGTGCCTCGGATCAAGATCCTACTCTACACCCCAATGTCTATCCTTGTGGAGCCCAGTGTACCCCGCAGCAGAAATAGCTCTATAGTCTTAGCCTCTACCACCTCTGATGGGAGGCTATTCCACTTATCCACTACCCTTTCAGTGAAGTAATTTTTCCTTAAAATTTCCCCTGAACCTGCCTCCCTCCAGTTTCAGTGCATGACCTCGAGTTCTAATACTTCTCTTCCTTAGAAGAATGTTTCCCTCCTGAACTTTGTTAATACCCTTGGTATATCTGAAAGTTTCTATCACGTCCACCCTTTCCCTTCTTTTCTCCAAACTATACATGTTAAGATCTTTTAGCCTTTCAGAGTACATTTTGTGATGTAGGCCATGCACCCTTTTAGTTGCCCTTTGTGCACACTCTAATGTATTTATATCCTTCTGGAGATATAGGGGTATATGCAATTGCGGTCGAATTGCCGCAAATGTCGAAAAACGGGGCATTTTCGACAAAAAACCCCCAAAAACAATGCAATATAGTACTTTGACAAAAAAAAACGGACATTTCAGATTTGACTTTTTGAAATTCGACATTTGTCAAATTCGACATGTCTGCAATGGTAAAAATGTGGCTTTTCGACAAAAGTATATTCAATTGAAGAATGTCGATTCGACAACAGTGCTTTTCAACAGTAATTTCGTCAATTTCATTCCGCCTCACTTTGCTGGCGGAATCTAATAAAAAATTTGAAAAACATGGTTTTTTTTGTGTGTTTTTTTTATTGCTAATAGCATATCTATTATATTAGAAGGGATTATCTACTTGGTTTGTCTATTTGGAGACAAGCATTATATATATATTTTTTAAAATATATATTTTTTTTTTTAACTGACTAAAATAATATGGAGAGATCAGAGCATGGTTTTCAGTGGGAAGGGGTGGCAATGGTTTAAAATCCAGAAAAATAAAAATGCGTTGGGTCCACCCTCCTAAACATAACCAGTCTCGGCCTCTTTGAGCCGGTCCGGGTTGTAAAAATACGGGGGGGGGGGGGGGGGGGGGGAATGACAGGGTATCCCCCGTATTTTCACAACCAGCACCGGGCTCTGCGTCCGGTCCTGGTGCAAAAAATACGTGGGA